>NC_046172.1:109568373-109576265 GCF_011064425.1 Rattus rattus
AGGGGAAGCCCTGGGTCCTGCTAAGACTGAACCCCCAGTGAACTAGACTGTTGGGGGGAGGGCGGCAATGGGGGGAGGGTGGGGAGGGGAACACCCATAAGGAAGGGGAGGGGAGAGGGGGATGTTTGCCCGGAAACCGGGAAAGGGAATAACACTCGAAATGTATATAAGAAATATTCAAGTTAATAAAAAAAAAAAACAAAGAGCTGAGTAATATTCAAGTGTGTTAATGTACCACATTTTTATTATTAATCCACCAGTTGATGGACATTTAGGTTGTTTCCACTTTCTGGCTAGTATGACTAGAACAGCAGTGCACATGGATGAGCAAACATATCTGAAGTAGGACCTAGATCCTTTTGATATGTCTCCAAGAATTGTAAAGCTAGATCTGGAGGTAGGTCTATTACTAACTTCCAAAGAATTGTCACATCAATTTGTATAGTGGTCATGCCAGCTCACACCCCCACAAGCAATGAATAAGTGTTTCTCACTTCCGGAATCCTTGCCAGCATATGCTACTATTTGTTTTACTGATCTTGGCCATTCTTATTGGTATAAGGCACAATTTCCCTCAAATGCAAATCAAAACAACCCTGAGATTCCAACTCACACCAGTCAGAATGGCTATGATCAAAAACTCAAGGGACAGCACAAACTGGCGAGGATGTGGAGAAAGAGGAACACTCCTCCATTGTTGGTGGGATTACAGACTGGTACAACCATTCTCGAAATCAGTCTCGAGATTCCTCAGAAAATTGGACATAGTACTACATGAGGACCTAGATATACCTCCCCTAGACATAAACCCAAAAGATACTCCAACATACAACAATGACACATGTTCCACTATGTTCATAGCAGCCTTATTTACAATAGCCAGAAGCTGAAAAGAACCCAGATGTCCTTCAACAGAGGAATGGATACAGAAAATGTGGTACATTTACACAATGGAGTACTACTCAGCTACTAAAAACAATGACTTCATGAAATTCATGGGCAAATGAAAATATGATCCTGAGTAAGGTAAACCAGTCACTAAAAAACACACATGGTATGCACTCACTGATAAGTGGATATTAGCCCAAATGCTCAAATTACCCAAGATACAATCCATATACCACATGAAGCTCAAGAAGAAGGACAGCTAAAGTATGGATGCTTCAGTCCTTCTTAAAAGGAGGAACAAAAATATTTATAGGAGGAGATTTGGAGACAAAGTTTGGAGCAGAGACTGAAGGAATGGCCATTCAGAGCCTGCCCCACCTGAAGATCCAGCCCATATACATACAGCCACTAAACACAGACAATATTGCTGATGCCAAGAAGTGCATGCTGACAGGAACCAGATGGAGATCTCTCCTGAGAGACACAATCAGAGCATGTTAAATAAGAGGTGGATGCTAGGAGCAAACCGCTGAACTGAGAATGGGACCCCCGTTGGAAGAATTAGAGAAAGGATTGAAAGAGCTGAAGGGGCTTGAAACCCCATAAGAACAACAATACCAACCAACTAGAGCTTCCAGGGACTAAACCACTACCCAAAGACTATACATGGACTGACCCTGGACTCCAACTGCATATGTAGCAGAGGCTGGATCCCCCAGTGCAGGAGAATGTCAGGGCAGGGAGGTGGGAAATAATGGGTGGGTGGGGGAACACCCTCATACGAGAAGGGGGAGGGGGAATGGAATAGGAGGTTTATGGACTGGAAACCAGGAAAGGGAATAACATTTGAAATGTAAATAAAAATATCCAATAAAAAGAAAGAAAATAAAAAAAAATTCATTGCCTTCATGACTAAGGATATGGAATGTTTCTTTGTTTTTCATCCACTTGTGCTTCATCTTTAGAGATTTTTCTGCTTAGTTCTGTATACCATTTTAAAAATTATGTTATTTGCTTTATGATGTTCAATTTTTATAGTTTTTAAAAAATAAATTTAGATGTCATCCCTCTACCAGATTTGTTGCTGGTGAAGATCTTTTCCAATTCTGTAGTCTGGCATTTTGTCCAAATGATGATGTCTTTTGGCCTAGAGATGTTTTTCAGTTCCTTATTTATAATTGTTGATCTTAGTGTCTGTGCTATTATCTACCTCAGTTTTAAGCATATTTGGGTAAATTTATGAGGACATTTCAGGAAAGAATTACTGAGGGAATGATGAATAGCACCATCCCATGGGGTGGGGTTCCAAATTGAGTAAAATGAGCACAAAGTTAGCAAATACAAAAATTTCCCCCTTTTTCCTGCTACTATTTTGTGGAGATGTGACCACGCAGAGCATTACACTCTGTTGTCACAGAGTTACTGTGCCGCCATGCTGATTATAGTATAATGGACCACATCACCTTAACCATGGTCCAATCTCTTATTCTTCCATATTTGGTCACAGTGATAAGAAATGTGCCTGGCATATATTTTAAAGAGATTTTTATTCATGGCAAAACATGGCCTGAAATGTATTCTGAAAAAACGACTGGGACTTCTTTTGACTTAGAAAAAGCACTTTATCTGTGTTTAGGATGTCATGCAAACAGTCATCTTAGACAGGTACCTGTCCAGTTGTCAGTGTCAAATTACAGTTCCCCGAAGATGTTTTTTTTAGATTTTTCATTAATTAATTCGTTCACTTCACATCCTGATTGCAGCTCTCTCGCTCCTCTTCTCACAGTCCCATCCTCCCACCCTTTTCCCTATTTCCTGTTCCCTTCTCCACAGAGAAGGGGGAGTACCTTCCCGCCATAGGCAACAATGTCTGAGAGTTTCTGCTCCAATTGTTAGGGGAGACATATTACCAACCTGCAATTTGCTACAAATGTGTAAGGGGCCTATGTTCAGCCCCCTACTTGCTCTTTGGTTGATGGTTCAGTCTCTGTGAGCCCTCATGGGTCTAGTTGAGTTGATTCTGTAGGTCTTCTTGTAGTGTCCTTGATCCCCCTCTGGCTGCCTCAATCCTTCCCTTTTCTCTTCCACCAGACTCCCTGACCTCCAGCTAAAGTTTGCCTATGAGTATCTGCATTTGTTTACATCAGCTGCTGGGTGAAGTCTCTCAGATGACAGTTATGCCCGTCTCCTGTCTGCAAGCACAGCAGCGTTTCATCAACAGTGTCAGGGATTGGCTCTCTCCCATGGGGTGAATCTCAAGCTAGGCCAGTCATTGGTTGGCCATTCCCTCAGTCTCTGCTCCATCTTTATTCCTGTGCATCTTTTAGGCAGAAAAAAATTTGGGTAAAAGAATTTGTGGATGTGTTGATGTCCACATCCCTGCACTGGAAAGTCCTAGCTAGCTACAAGAGGTGGCTACTTCCGTTGTCTCCATATCCCCAGCCAATAAGTGTCTCAGCTAGGCTCACTTTCATATCTTCCCAGCGATCTCCCCCATCCAAGATCTCCAGCTTGATTACTGATTACTTTTCGAGACAGGTTTTGTTGTTGTTGTTGTTGTTAAACCTAAAACTCACTAATTTGTCTAGACTACCTGGCCAGCCATCATCAGAGATACTCCTGTCTGCTTCTTCCATGCTGGGATTACATGTGCATTGCTCTGAATCTTGCTTTTATGTAGGTCCTATGGACCTGACCTCAGGTCCTCATGCTTGTTGAGCAATAACTGCTCCCAGTGAGCCATCTTCCTCGTTTGATGCCTTTCATAACCATATGCTTTTTCATATTTGTGTTCAGCAGGTGTTAGGTATAATTTTGCAGTATATATAAAGCAGGCAGAAACTTAGTTGCAAAAGACCTGTTTGCGTGGGATCTATTTCAAAAACAGGATGGTAGATGAGTGTAGTGTCTATTGTGTTTGAGATAAAGGTCTTAGCTTGTTAGGAAGAAGTGGACAAATATATGGTAAAATATGCAGAGGATATCTTTTAAGTTCATTAAAATAGTATGTATTAGTGCAGTTAAAATACTACTCAATAATAGAAATGAAGTGTGAACCTCACTTCTTAATTGAGACAAAGTAAAGCCTCTTACTAAAGGGTTTACCATATACAGGATTTTGGAAAATACACATTTCTTGTATCAATGAACTATCAAAAACAAAAAAGGTTTAGGAACTTTACATCTATCCATAAAACGAGGCTACTGGAGTGTGTGTCTGCTGTGATTGGCTTTCTGAAGCATAAGGCTGTTGGTTATTGTCTTTCAAAAACCATGATTATGAATACAAGATGTCACTGATCAAAGAATGTGTTTATAGCTAGCTCTGGGGAATGCTTGTTTCTGTGATGAAAGGAAAAGCACTGAGGACTTAGCACAGTCTTTTTAAAGCCCAGAGCACTCAGGATGTACCTTCAGATTAAATGGGCAATGTGTATGGACCATATAAAACACATTGGTTTCTAGTGTCTAGTGATGAAACTTCTCCATGGAGTTTAAAGAGCATCCCCTGGACTGAACAGTAGCATCCTCAACTTTCTACAACAAAAATTAACATTTTGATATTCATCATCTCATTTGACCTTCACTTCAGACTGGGAAGTAAAGAAAGATTTAGAAGTAGCCTTGTTTGTACGTGAGAGGTTAAGGAAATGTCCAGTGTTGCAGTGTTTGCTCTCTGGACTCTGTTTCTGTTTAAAAGGAAAATGTTAGAGCAGTAGAACAAAGAACCCCATCTGGTGTAAAGAGTCGATGACCCCTATTCACTGTCGGATGGGGAAGGTTTTGGAACTCAGCTCCATTGCAAACTGCCCTAGCTGCAAAAAATCTGGCCCATTTTCCTTCCATGTACTGACAACTATTATTTTCTATGTGGTTACAGTTATGAAATGAGGGTAAATACTACACAGAAGTGCAAGTTATTTCATATGTTAATCTGTAGTAGATGTGTTCCATAACTCTCAGTGAAATAACACTGCTTTATATCTGATTGTGATATGTGAGTTCATAAAATGCTTCTACTCACACCGCCATTTCATTTGATTATCAAACTAAGCCTGATATTTAGACAGCAGAGAGTAGTGTCATTTAAACCTACATTTAGAAAGGAAAATTTGGAAAATGGGTGGGATATCCTGAGTTTTATCTGTTCAGCCATGGCAATTATAAAAAACAGTAACAGGACTGGTGAGGCGGCTCAGCAGGTAAAGGCGCTTGCTGCTGACCTTAGTTTGATTCCTGGACTCCATCTGGTATGAGAGAACTGACTCCTGGAGGTTGTCCTCTGTCTTCCATGTGTGCCTATACTCATACATGCACAGACACCTTGGGACTTTAAACAAAACTACATGTATACACCACAGAGACACACTAAATTAGTAAGCATAAACAAGCACTACCATACTTTTCTAACAGAATTTTAAATATGTTATAGTTCATTTAAAATGTTCACTTGACTAGACTAAAATGCTGTTGAAGATATGGTTTAAGGATATCCTTTACCTTTATCCTAATGGGTAATGTTAACTGGTGCAGCCATTATGGAGTATGGAGGTTTCTCAAAAGACTAAAACTAAAGCTACCAAAGACACAGCTATACCATTCTTTAGCCTGTGCACAAAGGACTCAAGTCTAAGGACAGACATACTTACCTATACATCTTTACAGTAGCTCTAGTCACAGTAGCTAGGGAACCAGTTTAGATATTTAACATTGGATGGATAGATGAAAATCTGCAGGATGTGTGCACAACGGAACTTTATTCAACCATAAATAAAAATGGAATTATGACAGTTGCAGGGAAATGGATGTAATTGGAAGTCATATTAAGCAAAATAAGCCAGACTCAGAGAAAAATATTGCATGTATTCTCTCATATGCAGATTTAAGACTTTAATTTTTATGTATTGTGTGTGTGTGTGTGTGTGTGTGTGTGTATGTGGTGGAATGTGGGTTATGTTATTACAAAGGTGAACATCAAAGAGGAGAAAAAACTTTATGGGAAGGGGAAGATGAAGGAAAGGAAGAAAGAAACTGTAATGGGATACATAGGGCAAGAAAGCAGAAGCCAGGAGGCCACTGGGAGGGAGGAAAGCTATACAAGAGGAGGTCAGCGGGGCAGGAATGGGGAATGGGATGAATGCATAACTGAAAAGGCCACGACAAAATCACAATTTGGTATGCTTCTGTACAAACCTAATAAAAAAAGCAATATTATTTTTGTGCAAGAGAAGGAAAAGTAAATCTGACAAGAAATCAGTGTTCTTATATATCAATGAAATTTCTAGAGATCTGGTGGTGCGGGATAGAGAGATCACTTCTAAGGCGAAGAATAAATGATTGCATCTTAGTAGTTCTGCAACTAAAAGAAGGGCTCTGAAATTTAAAGGCAACGCCGCATTTATTTTTTGAGTAGGTTATCCAAACCATTAGGCAAGTGACGTAAACATGTACTAATTTTTACATGGACCAACAACAGGTGAAGGTTCTGCTCCTATCACAAACCAACTGACTTGATAAAACTGTATGGTCTTTTGACATCTCAGTTCCACTGCCAGGTAGATAGCAATAATGGACATCTCCAGGGAGATTTTTCTAGAACACTTTGTGAACTATGTGAACACAGTGCAGCATCTCCCATATCTAAGATTTATTCATCCAGGAGTCAAGGGGATAGAAGTGAGAACAGCAGCATCTACAATTATCACCCATGACCTACTAGCCAGAATTGTTTCTTATTTCCCTTGACTTTATGCTCAAAAGTCTTAGTTGTAAATACAGGAACTTGTTCATCTGAAAAAAAAAATGATCAAATTACTGAAGTTAAGACTGCTGGCCGAATACTTTGACAGCTTCATTCCTCTGAATCTCTAGGTAGAGAAGGGACCTATAATGTTGGTAGGAGTGAGTACCTGATCCTGACCACCTTAGAAAAATTGGAGTGCTACCTCAGAGTGGAGGGCAGGAAGTGCATGTTTGGAATACAGAGACACTTCTTTGAAGCACAGATGATTGCTTTGGGTATCTTTTTATGTTTTTATTTTTAATTTGCTTTACATCCCGATCACACCCACTTCCTTCTCTGTTCCCAGTCCCATCTTACAATTCTCTCCCCCATTGACCCCACTTTTTAAGGATCTGTGATTAATATTAATGGAAAATTGCAACTCAGTATAACAAAGATTAATATTAGTCAAAGTATTAGTCATTCAAAAATGAATATTTAGGAGACCCACAGGGAGAAAATTCATGTAGCCAAATAAATGTATTTCATGTATTAAATGTACTTTTTACTTAGGATATTTTCTTTCTATTATTTTAATTAGAAATAGATTTTTCATACAATGTATTTTTATCATGGTTTCTTATCCCTAACTCCTCCCAGATCCTTCCCACATGTCCACATCCACCACGCAACTCTATATCTCATTAGAAAAAAAACACTTAAAATAATTAAAGAAATTGAAATAAGGGAAGTCCCACACCCGCGGATCCCGGCCCACAGCAGCTCTCTGCTCCCAAACCCCGTGGGAGAGAGACCTCACCGCCTGGTCAAGTTGGCACTCCTGAGGCTGCAGAGTGGAAGAGACCATCAACACTGCCCACCCCTGCCCACATCCCTGGCCCAAGAGGAAACTATATAAGGCCTCTGGGTTCCCGTGGGGGAGGGCCCAGGAGTGGCAGGACCCCTGCGCCTGAGACACCGCCAGAACCTGAAGAAACAGACCAGATAAACAGTTCTCTGCACCCAAATCCCGTGGGAGGGAGAGCTAAACCTACAGAGAGGCAGACACGCCTGGGAAACCAGAAGAGACTGCTCTCTGCACACATTACTGATTCCAGAGGAAAGCACCAGAATCCATCTGAAACCCTGGTGCACGGAGGCTCCCGGAAAGAGCGGCGCAGATCTTCCCGGTTGCTGCCGCCGCGGAGAGGTCGTAGGCAGCACCCCACGAGCAAACTTGAGCCTCAGGACCACAGGTAAGACCAACTGGTGAACACCAAAC
>NC_046172.1:109576365-109803270 GCF_011064425.1 Rattus rattus
TGATGTACTTCGTTCAGTTACGTGGCTGCTCTGGATCCTCCGAGTGATACCATTTTAATTTTGGAGAGAACAGATTGATTTCAAAGTGGTTGGCGCAGCTTCCAGCAATAACAATGGAAAGTCATGGCACTTTTTCCATCATCACCAACATCTGTTGTCACCTGAGTTTTTATATTATGTAGACTGTTGTGAGGTGTAACCTCAGAGTTATTCTAATTTGCATTTACCTGATGACTAGAGGATGTTGAGTGTCTTGTTGCTTCTCAGCCATTCTTTTTTCAGAATACTTTTGTGGCTCTGTACGCCCGACCTAATTGACTCTCTGAGTCTAACTTCACTCAGTTCTTTGTATATTTTGGATATTGGCCCTCTATTAGATGTAGGATTGGTAAAGATCTTTTCCCAATCTATTGCCCTGCCATACTAATGACTGTGTCCTTTGCCTTACGAGCCTTTTTGCAGTTTTTATGAGGTGCCATTTGTCAATTCTTGATCTTACAGCATAGCCACGTGTGTGTTCTGTTCAGAAAATTTTCCCCAGTGCTCATGTGTTTGAGGCTTTTCCCCCACTTTTCGTCTATTAGTTTATGTGTGGAGATCCTTGATGCATGCTTGGACTTTAACTTTGTACAGGGTGATAAGAAAGGATCGATTTGCATTCTTGTACATACTGACCTCCAGTAGAACCAGCATGCATCATTGTTGAAATGCTGTCCACTGGATCAGTTGGCTCCTTTGTCAAAGAATCAAGTGACGAGAGAATGCGTAGTATGGGTTCATTTCTGAGTCTTCTTCTATTCCATTGATCCTTCTGTCTCTGTACCAATATACAGTTTTGTCACATGTGTCTGTAGTGCAGCTTGAGGAGTCGAGGATGTGATTCCCCTAGAGCTCTTTGTGTTGAGGATAGTTTTCTTTGCTATTCTGGGTTTTGTGTCAAATTTCGTGTCTTTCTAACTTTATGAAAGAATTGAGGCTGAAATTGCTGACAGGGAGTTACATTGACTCTGTGTACTTCTTTGCTAAGATGTATTTTACAATAATTGGCAATGCATGATCCACGGGACACACACCTCATATTGAGAAACACCACAGTGACAAAGACAGATACTACCTCAGTGTAAAGGCTGAAAACAATTTCAAGCAAATGGTCCCAGAACAGAAGTTGGATTCTAATATCTAATTCTCCAGTTAAGTAAAATTGACTTGCAGCAAAATTTATCAAAAGATGAGGACACTTCCTTACTCATCAAAGAAAAAATCTAAAGATGAACTTTCAATTCTGAATACCTGTGCTTCAAGTAAAGAGCATTCACATTCACAAGAGAAACTTTACTAAAGCTCAAAGCACGCATTGCACCTTACACAATAATAGTGGGAGACTTCAAGGCCCCCTTTCATCAATGGACAGATCACAGAAACAGAAACCTATGACAGATACACAGTAAAATAACAAGTTATGAGCAGAAATGGTTGCTGAATATACCTAGTGTTTCATCACCAGAAACCAACCAAAGAATATTCACTGGTAGCTAGCACCTCATGGTACCTTCTCAAAATTGACCATATAATGGAATTCTAAATAGGCCTCAACAGATATAAGAAGATTAAAATAATCCCATGCCTAACCAACGAGTTTCCAGTCACCCACTCCTTTAGTGATGAACAGCAATGTAGATATGTAAGCTGAATAAACCCTTTCTTTTCCAACTTGTATGAGTCGCGATAACACAGCAGAAGGAATAGAAATCCTGACCCTAGAACAATATATGTGAAATGTTTCTGGAGTGTGTTTATGTGTGTTTGTTTTATGTGGCATGCATGTATGTATGTGACTATGTGCATACATGCATGTGCATCTCTGTGTGTGTGTGTGTGTGTGTGTGTGTGTGTGTGTGTGTGAGAGAGAGAGAGAGAGAAAGAGAGAGAGAGAGAGAACATGAAATGTGTAGAGTTAGAGTACAACTTGGAATTTTGTTTTTCTTAGAGTACAAGGATTCTGAGGATGGATCTTGGACATAACAATTTGTATATTTTTACCCAAGTGAGCCATCTTACCCCTGATCTACAACTCTCGCAATTTTAACAACATAGCCTCTTACTCTGAGACATGGTATTAACTAACAATTGCTGAATATTAGCATATCTGTAGTTAACTGTATTACTCTTCTATATTATATACTATGCTATGTTACTATATATAGTACAGATACTATAATATATACACTGTATATTATGATATATTATAACTATAATACATTTTCATTTGTAAAATAAGTATCATTTATCTAAACCATGAACTTGATTATTACAATATCACCATCACAAAATACAGATCCCAGTTTCTACTTGGTCATATTTAGAAGCATTCTAAGTAATCATAAAATTATTAGAATGGCTTTATTATTTTCAATTTACTTAAGAAAAACAAGTAATTTCTCCTATGCCAGGTACTCCTGTATGATGTTATGTGGAATGAACTTCAGGAGAGATACTGCATGAATTGTAGGTTACGAATTATTTACACAAAGGAATCTAAGGCTCAGCCTTTGAGGTCTGTTGACAAAAAGGCACCTGCTCCTGTGTGTGAGAGCCCCAAGCTCTCTGACTCCCCCATCAGAACTTTTCCCACAAAGCCCTACAGACTTTGGGGAAAACAAACTGAGATTTTGAAGATATCAGTCATTCAGTGTGGACTCATGCAGTGTTTCTCACCCTCCTTTGTTTCCTGGGATATACTTTTGCATCAGCATGAAGACAGTGGCAGTTCTTAGGGGTGTTATGGAGAAAGGTTTGATAAGGCGACAGGTCAAAACTAATGGAAACAAGGCTCCATGAGCCTTACAGTCTATCCTCCTTCTTCCTCTCCTACTGAACTGAATAATCAAAAGCTAATATTCACAATGTTTCTAATAAATAGGTTTTGCCTGTCCAAAATATTTAGAGAGGTTAGCACGCTGGCAGCCAATGACAGGACTGGAAACTGAATAAGCCAATTACATTTCAAGAGACAAAAAAAAGGCTCCCTTTCACATGAAGATTAAACAACAAACAAAAACACCTAACACAGAAACGCAGTTGAAGACAGGGGCTGACCAAACATCTCCTTATAATTAAACAAGGCAAATTATATCAGTCAGTGAATGATTTAGAAGATAATAAGATTTTTACAGCAGCACCATTTTCTGGAGGGTCTGATATACCTGACTTTATTTGCTTTGAGCTTAGGAGTCCCAGAACAGGACTGACATTCATACCATGTTATCAATTGATGCCTGCATTGACATGCAGTGGAAGACGTGTGTTCCATGATCATTCAGTGACACACAAGACAGTACCCTAGGGTAGCCCACTTCAAAAAAAATCATTATAAGCAATATTGAATATCCTATTCTTTTGCAAACTACAGTATATTTTAAAATCATCAAAATAAATTTAACTTCCTACTATTTAGGAAGAGGCTACGCCCTTTCATACAAACAGCTGTGGATCATTAGCTTTCCCAGCATTGATGAGATGTCTTTGATGAGTATTTTCTTTCTAATTAAGAGATAGAGATTCTATTTGACTGTCTCTTCAGAAAATGAGAAATCATTCTGCCTATATGGAATAGCTTCTGTCTCCAACGAACAATTATTCAAGGTCCTTTCTAGAAAATCGCTTTCCTGAACACAATTCTTTTCCTTTCTCTAATGTAACATATATTGACACTAAGTTTTTTACACTATCAGTCCACCTCCACCGATTTCCATCTTCTAATCTTCCTCCTCTCAAAGTACAGATGGGAAAAATGTAAAACTTACCAAAATACCTGCCATAACATATAAATTAACGAACAACTTTCTGTTTTAATGGACAACTTTTTTGTATAATAATAGTATTTCTCATGTGAAGACTTCCAGAAAAGATAAATATTGGAAGGTGCTTTTGAAGCAATGATCAAAAAACAAATAACTTCAATGTTCTTACACATATATTTAAGTTTATTTGTAAAACTGATGATAATGAACTTAAATAAACAAAAGCAAAACTATTTCATTTCTATAGCAAACTGGACCTAAACATGGCTTACAGATTTCTAAACACTTTGCTTTTTGCTTTGAAATAACTTCGTCAGATTTGTTGAAATTTAAAATTCCTGCTTTAGAAGGTTATTGTGCATGGGACCTCCTTTTGAAGCTGAACCACTCCAACTCTCTGCTTTTAAAATCCCAAGGGAAGGCTGGACTCAGAAGTGGACAACAGGAGCTCAGGAGACCACCACTTCTGTTCACATTGCTGCCAGGCCAAGGAACTGCCCTAGTGCCTCGCTGAGGAAGCTAGGGCTTGATCAGAGGCAGGATTCTTCAGTTTCTTACCTATATCACAACCTGAAAGCAGCTCTCAGGAGCTCAGCACATGAAAGGAGCAGAGGTAAAGGCTAGTCTTCTGCTCCCTAGCAACACACCTGCATGCCTCATGACACACAAGCCCAGGAGCAGTCTGGGACAGGACAGTTTCTGCACCTAGGCTGAACAGTGCCAAATATCTTTGTACACAAATCCCATGCTGGAGAGAGCTATCAGAAGTGCAGACATTCCACAGGAGGGTCAGGGAGACCTCATTTCTGCCCATTCCCTGTGGAAGGAAACTGCCTGGTACTTGCTGAGGCAGGAAACCCAAATTACCCAGTCAAGGGGCTTGGGACCCTTGAGGTTTTGCCTGTACCCACAGATGAGCTAGTCCCCACAGCTCTCTGTACCCAGATCAGATTGTAAGAAAACAGGTCTGCAGGAGTGCTGACACATGGAAACTACAGAGGGGTCAAGCCACTAACTTCCAGAGATCAGCAAGACCAGCTAAAACCAAGAGACAACCTGATGGGGAAGTAGCAAGCACAGGAACCTAAGCAACAGAAATCAAGACTACTTGGCATCATCAAGAGCCAGTTCTTCCACAGAGCAAATAGTGGATATCCAACCACACTGGAAAGAAAGATTTGGATTTGAAGATCAAATCTCAAAATGATGATAGAAGGACATAAGAATTAAATACACATTTGCAGATGATATAGTATATTTAAGTGATCCCAAAGTTACCAAGAACTGCACAGCTTGATAAACACCTTCAATAAAGTGACTGGTATAAAAATTAACTCAAATAAATCAGTAGCCTTCCTCTACACTAAGAGAAACAAGCCGAAGAAGAAATTAGAGGCTGACAACCTTCCATAATAGTTCCAAATAAAATAAAGTACCTGGTATGATTTTAACCAGAAATGAAGTGAAAAGAAGATCTGTATGTTGCAGAACTTTAAGCCTCTGAAGAGAATTGAAGAAGACCTCAGAAGATGAAAGATCTCCCATATGCTCATGGATTAGGAAGATTAATATACTAAAATGTCCATTTACCAAAAGTGATCTACAACGATTCAAAAGCAATACCCATCAAAATTTCAATCCAATTCTTCAGAGAGTTAGACGGAACAATTTGCAAATTCATCTGGAATAACAAAACCCAGGATAGCTAAAACTATCCTCAACAATAAAAGGACTTCTGGGGGAATCACTATCCCTGAACTCAAGCAGTATTACAGAGCAATAGTGAATAAAAACTGCATTGTATTGGTACAGAGACAGACAGATAGACCAATGGAATAGAATTGAAGACCCAGAAATGAACCAACACACCTATGGTCACTTGATTTTTGACAAAGGAGCCAAAACCATCCAATGGAAAAGATAGCGATTTTCACCAAATGGTGCTGCTGGTTTCAACTGGAGGTCATGCACACAGAAGAATGCAGAATTGATCGATGTACTTATCACCCCTGCTTACCAAAGCTTAAGTCAAAGTGGATCAAAGGACTCTCATCAAACCAGACACCACTCAAACTAATAGAAGAAAAGTAAGCAGCATCTCTCGAAACACATGGGCACTGGAAAGCTCCTGTACAAAACAGCAACCACAGCTTATGCTCTAAGATCTAGAATCGACAGTGGGATCTCATAAAACTATAGCAAGCTGTGTGAAGGCAAGAGACATACTGTGGTATTTCGGACAAAAGCGGCAACCAACTGATTGGGAAAAGATCTTTACCAATCCTACAACAAATATGAGGCCTTACTCTCAAAATATGCAAAGAACTCCAAGAGAAAGTTGGAGCACTGAAGAGACAAATAACCCCTAATGAAAATGGGGTTGCGAGAGGCTAAACAAAAGAATTCAGAGCTGAAGGAATGCCGAATGGCTGAGACACCTAAAGGAAATGTTCAACATCTTGCAGTCGCAGGGAAATGCTGCAAATCAAAGCTTTGCGCCCTAGAGTTTCACCTCCACTGCCAGTGAAGAGTGCTGAGATCAAAAACCTCAGGTGACAGCAGATGCTGGCTGAGGATCACGATGAGAAAGGAACACTCCTCCGATCGACGGGTGGGATTGCAGACGTGGGTACCAAACCATTCTGGAAATCAAGTCTGGAGGTTCCTCAGAAAATTGGACATTGGTGCCTGAGGGACCCAGCTATACCTCTCTTGGGCTCTTGAATGCTTTAACACATAAAAGACACGTGCTCCCACTATGTTCATGTAGCCTTATTTATAATGTGAAGCTGGAAAGAACCCAGATGCCTTCAACAGAGGAATGGATACAGAAAATGTGGTACATCTACACAATGGAATGTTACTCAGCTATCAAAAAACATATTGTGACTTTTTGCCTTGTATATATGAAATTAAATAGGCAAATGGTTGGAACTGGAAAATATCATCCTGGTGAGGTAAGCAATCACAGAAAAACACATGGTATGCACTCATTGATAAGTGGCTATTAGCCCAAATGCTTGAATTACCCTAGATGCCTAGAACAAATGGAAACTCAAGGATGGATGATCAAAATGAATGCTTCACTTCTTTAAAGGGAACAAGAACACCCTTTGGCAGGGAATAGAGAGGCAAAAGATTAAAACAGACACTGAAGGAACACCCATTCAGAGCCTACTTGTGACCCATACATATACAGCCATCCAATTAGACAAGATGGATGAAACAAAAAGAAGTGCAGCCTGACAGGAGCCGGATGCAGTCTCTCCTGAGACACAGCCAGAATACAACAAACACAGGCGTGTGCCAACAACAAACCACTGAAGTTGGTAGGACCCCGTTGAAGGAATCAGAGAAAAGAACTGGAAGAGCTTGAAGGAACTCGAGACCCCATATGTACAACAATGCCAGCAACCAAGGCTTCCAGGGACTAAGCCACTACCTAAAAGACGCCATGGACAGACCCTGGACTCTGACCTCATGTTAGCAATGAATATCAATTAGAGCACCAGTGGAGAAGCCCTGGTCCTGTAAGACTGAACCCCCCAGTGAACTAGATTGTTGGGGAGGGCAGCAATAAGGGGATGGGAGGAACACACCCATGGGGAGGGGAGGGATATTTGCCCAGGGAAAGGGGAATGAACACTCGGAAATGTATATAAGAAATACTCAAGGCACCTTGAGAGCCCGTGTGACGGCAGCACCCATAAGCGAACTTGAGCCTGCGGGACCACAGAGGTAAGACCAACTTGTCTGCTGCAAAGTTACTGGTGAAATCAACGGGACACAAGGAAGCAGAATTCCTCTAGGACCTGCTTGCGTCCTCCTGTTTACGGAGAGTCCCACACCCGTCGCCCGGCCGCGCAGCAGCTCTGTGTCCCAGGCCGCGGAGATAGCTCACCGCCTGGTCAGGTGGCGCGCCTGAGGCTGCACGCAGAAGAGACCACCAACACTGCCCACCCCTGCCCACATCCCTGGCCCAAGAGGAAAGTGTATAAGGCCTCTGGGCTCCCGTGGGAAAGGGGCCCAGGAGGCGGCTTAGGGACCTACCTGGACACACTGCGGAACCTGGAGAGGGAAACAGGCCGGATAAACAGTTCTCTGCACCCAAATCCCGTGGGAGGGAGGCTGAAGCCTTCAGAGAAGCAGACAAAGCACTGGGAAACCAGAAGGGCTGCTCTACTTTGGCTGGGCATCGGAGAGAAAGCCGCAGTATCTGGAACCCTGGTGCACTGGCTCCTGGAAGAGGCGCCAGATCTTCTGGTTGCTGCCTTGCCCAGAGCCTGTGGGCAGCACCCAGGGCAGACAGGCCACCGGGACCACAGGTAAGACCAACTTGTCTGCTGCCAGTGGCACGCCTGTTGAACTCAAGACACAGGCCCAGGAACAACTGAAGACCTGAGAGGAAAAACTACACACTTTTGAAAACAGAACACTCTGTCCCATAACTAATGAAAGAAAACAGCAAAACAGGTCTGGCACTCTGACTGGAAACATAGGACATCTAGCACTGTCAAGCCAGCAGAACAAAATAACACTAAGAATAATCTCTGATGGTGAGAGGGCAAGCACAGGAACCCAAAGCAAGCAGAAACCAAGACTACTATGGCAGGAAATCATTAACTTAACCTAAGAATAAATAATCCTAGACCAGCAAGTCAAAAGAGGGGAAACACAGGCACACATACACACCACCACAACAACAACAACTACTACTACAATAATAACATTGACAACATAACAGGAATTAACAAACACTGCTCTTTGATCTCTCTAAACATCAATGGTCTCAATTCACTGATTAAAAGACACAGATTAACAAAACAGATGCAAAACCAGGATCCATCCTTCTGCTGCATCAAGAAACAAAACATAAGATCAAGGACAGACACCAACTCAGGATAAAAGGATTAAAAAAAGATATTCCAAACAAATGGACATGAGAAGCAAGCAGGTGAGCTATTTTATTATCTGACAAAATAGACTTCATACCAAAACTAATCAGATGACATAGGGAAGGCCACTACATACTCATCAAAGGAAAACTTCACCAAGAGAACATTTCAATTCTTCACAAGGGCATACATGTTTGTAAAAGAAATATTACTATAGCTTAAATCAGAAGTTGACTGTACTCCATTCTCACCAACACACAGGTAAAACAGTCAAAAACTAAACAGAGTAATGTTGCAGCTGAATGACATAAATCAAATGGACAAAAGAATATACATTCTTCTCATTACCTCATGGAACTTTCTTCAAAATTGTCCACATACCCAAACACAAAGCAATTCTCAACAGGTACAAAAAAGTAGAAATAACTTCCATCATCCTATCAGAACACCATGGACTAAAGATGGATATGAACAACAACAAAAACAACAGAAAGCTTACAAATTCATGGAAACGGAACAATTCACTACTGAATGAAAAATGAGACAAGACAGAAATTAAGAAATTAAAGACTTTCTAGAATTGAAAGAAATGAATACACAACATTCCTAAACTTATGGGGCATGATGAAGGTGGTTCCAAGAGACAAACCCATAGCAGTAAGTGCCAACATTATGAAAGTGGAGAGACTTCATACTAGTAACATAACAGCATACCAGAAAGCTGTAGGAAAAAAAGAAGTAACCATAAGGACAAAAGGGAGTAGACACCAAGAAATGATCAAATGTAGGGCTGTAATCAATAATAAAGAAACAAGAAAAAAAGAATGAAGCAAACAGTAGTTTCTTTGAGAAATTGACAAACCCTTATCCAAAATTAACTAAAGGCAGAGAAAGAATATTGAAATTAACAAAATCATAAATGAGAGGGGGACATAACAACAGTCACTGAGGAAAACCAGATAATAATCACAAAGATATACTTTAAAAACCTGGACTCCACAAAATTGGAAAATCTAAAATAAATGAGTAAATTTTCTCAGTATTACCATTTACAAAAGTGAAATTAAGATAAGATCAGCAATTTAAACAGACATATAACTTCTAGTGAAATAGAAGCAGTAAATATAGTCTCCCTACCAAAAAGTCCAGGGCCAGATGATTTTTCACAGAATTTTAGGAAACTTTCAAAGGAGAGTTAACAGCAATACTCCTCAAATTATTCCACAGAATAGAAACAAAAGGCTACAGTTACCCTGATACCGAAAACACATAAAGACCCAACCAAAAGAAAATGAAAAAGAAAATTACAGACCAATTCCCTTATGAACACAGAAAATAATAAATGCAAAAATAATCAATAAAATACTTATAAGCCAAATACAAAAGCACATTAAGAAGATCATCCACCACCATGATCAAGTAGATTTCATCCCAGAGATGCAGGGATGGTTCAGCATATGCAAATCAATAAATGTAATCCACCAAATAAACAGACTGAAATACAAAACCACCGGATCATCTCATTTCCTACAGAAATGGCCATTGACAAAATACAACACCCCTCATGACAAAAATCCTGGAGAGATTGGGGATGCAAGGAATATGCCTAAACATAATAAAGGCAATGTACAGAAAGTCCAGGGCCAACATAAAATTAAATGGAGAGACACTCAAAGCAATTCCACTGAAACCAGGAATGATATAAGTTTATCCAGTCTCTCTGTATCTACTCAAAACAGTATAAATTACTATTTTGAGCTTCAAATGGACATATAAAAAACACCAGGATAGCTAAACAATCCTGAACAATAAAAAAAAAAAAAAAACCTGGAGGTTAGCATCCCTGAGTTTTTTAAGTTGTTTGCACCAGAGTTACAGTAAAAAAGCTTAAATTGCATTAGCATAAAATAGACATACTGATCAATGAAATTGAAGACCCAGAAATAAGTCTATATGCCTATAGACATCTGATTTTTGATAAAGAATCCAGGAATACATAATAGAAAAAAGCATCTTCAACAAATAGTGCTGTTCAGATGGCTAGATGGCTTCAAGTAAAAGAATCACACACTGCATGAAACTCAACTCCAAATAGATCAAAGACATCAATGCAAAAGCAAGTTCAATGAACATGATAAAAGGGAAAGTGAGGAATTGCCTTGAACTCATTGACAAAGAAGAAAACTTTCTGAACAGACCATTGATAGTACAGACACTAAGATCAACAATTAAAGAAAATGGTACCTCAAGATGAAAAGCTTCTGTAAAGCAAAGGACAATGTCATTCAGACAAAGCAATAGCCTTCAGAATGGGAAACATTTTACCAACTACACATCAAATACAGGGATAATATCCAAAATATATAAAGAACTCATAAACCTAGATATCAAGGAAATAAACAGATTAAAAATATAGTACAGATCTGAACAGAGAATTCTCAATAGTGGAAATTTAAATGCTGAGAAACACTTTAAGAAATGGTAGTCGGATCGGGGATTTAGCTCAGTGGTAGAGCGCTTGCCTAGCAAGCCCAAGGCCTGAGTTCGGTCCTCAGCTCCGGAAAAAAAAAAATGGTCGTCAAGGGAATGCAAACCAAAACTACTTTGAGATTTCATCTCTTTTTATTGGATATATTTCTTTATTTACATTTCAAATGCTATTCCTGTCAGAATGGTCTAAGATTAAAACAAATGACCGCTCCTCCTAATGAGGATATGAATAAGGGAAACACTCTGCCTTGTTGGTGGGAGTGCAAACCTGTACAGCCACTAGGTAAATCAGTGTAGTAGTTCTCAGGGAGATGGGAATCAATCTACCTCATGATCTAGTTATACCACTCTTGGATGCATGCACACACACACACACACACACACACACACACACACAGAGAGAGAGAGAGAGAGAGAGAGAGAGAATTCTTTGTTCCTATCACAGAGACACACCTCAACCATGTTCATTGCTTCTCTATTCATAATACCCAGGAATTGGAAACAACCTATATTTCCCCCAATAGATGTATAGATAAAGAAAATGTGGTATATTTTTACACTATGGAGTATTACCCAGCTGTTTAAAAATGGACTTCACAAGTAAATGGATGGAACTAAAAACATCATCCTGGAGGAGGTATCACAGAAAGACAAATATGCAGAAAGGCAAATACAGTATAGGTTCATTTATATGTGAGTATTACCTGTTAAGTAAATGTGATAACCAAGCTACACTTGTAAAAGCACAGAGGTTAGGTATAGAGAGTATAGAGCAAGGAGCTATATATCTCACTAGGAAAGGAAAACTAAAATAGATAATTATGGGTGGATGTGAGCAGGGCTGGAACAGGAGGATCAAGTTGACAGAGGGAGGGAAGAGGGGTACAAGGGAAGGAATATGGGGAGAAAAAACTAAAAAATCAGAAACATATAAGGGGTAGTATGGAAACCTAATAGAGTAGAAGCATCCTAAAATAAAGACATATATGAAGGCTATCTAAATGAAATTGCAAATAATAGTGGACACAAAGCCACACTGGACATCTGTTGTCACCAAATGAAGCTTCCGGTACCAATATTGGGTTATATCTAATTGTTTTTATGGCAAAAGGGGTACCATGGGAATCTCCAAACAACCAAGGCTGATACCAAAACAATAGCCTGCCTTCCCCAATCTGCTGGCGAGGTCCCATTGCTGAAGGTAACATCTACATAATTCACTGAACATGAAGAAACCAAGCTGGTGCCTACATAGAGCCTTCACCCCTAGGAGCTATCGTCTTTCATACAGGAAGGCATTCTGCATGCCACCAAAAGAGAAATGTAAGCACCAGTCCAGCCGCAAACCCTGTCATCTACAATGAAATCCTGCCAGTAAGAAACATTAGTACAGTGTTAGCACAAATATTGTGGGCATAGTCAACCAATATCTATCTTGACTTAAGGCTCACTTTGCAAGATGGAACCCATACTGAACGGTGCTTCAGTGACCAAGAACTTGAGACTAGGTAACCCTATAGTTAAACCAAATACTGCTGATTTTTTTAAACTAGCAATAAAATGACTCGTAATGGCATTCTGCTACAGTGATAGATCAGCGCCTTGCTCAATCATCATAAAAGAAGCTTCCTCTTGCAGCAGATGGGAACAGATACAGAGACCCACAGACATTACAAGGACAATGAAAGACCTTGGAACACTCAACCCTAAATGTGAGGTCCCTAACTCCCTCCCCTTGTAACAGTCCTCCAGACCTTAGCACAACTGACTCTATGACAGAAGTACTATTCAAGTCCTAAAGCTCAGCACATGGACAGTACCACCTGCCAAAATGAAAACAGAGACCTAGTTTATCAAATCCATAGTTCTGGAAAAGATTCTTATTAACTTTGCTTTTTAGCTTCCGTAGTTCCTCTTCTGGCTAGCTATTCTTGTTAACTGAAGTATGTCAACCAAGAATATGGTATTTTGTGCTTAAAAATCTCACCCTGAGAAAGATTCAGTGCTTCACTGTACACTGAGATCCCAAACACCCAGTGTAGTCCCTGGCCACAAATAAAGACTTTCTATTGGCTTACAACAATGTTTACACAGCATTTCTGAAGGTCCCACCAAAATCCCCACCAAGACAGAGGTGAGGATGGGGGTCCTCAGAGTCCCTGAGAATGAAGAGGAATGCAATAGTCAGGGGACTCCTGGGTGGTGCACGACCATGTTCTGGGGCCCCAGGATTCACTTTAATCATTTGCTGCCTAATGTTTTGGAGCACCCTCACCCCCAAAAGGAAATAAATTAGAAGGTCGCCAAGTCTGGTTAAGGCACCTTCTGTTTGGACACATAGGAGAGGTCGGGCACCGGTGCTGATCTCGTGTCTAGGATCTGTGTGAGATGTCACTGAGTTCTCTGTCTGTTCAGGTGTGTGAATGTGTGGTGGCCAACCTTAGCTGTTCTCGCTGTGTGTCTCTCTGAGTCTCTGTGTCATTCTGTGTTTCTGTCAGGTTTGTTTCCCTTTATTGGCAAGTGGCTTTCACCACCACCCTCCAGACTTGTGCCCTCTTGTTAGACATCTGAACCATTTCGACTCTGCCAGGTTATGCTGGGGGAAGGACCTCTACCTGCCTCACTCCTGGACCACTCACTTGTTTCATTCATCCCTTGACTACTGCTCATAATCCCGAGTTATCCCAAGTGGGTCAAGGCCCCTGTGTCAAGTCATAGGAGCCAAGTCTCTCATCCAGGGACCCCTGCAATCAAATCAGAATGTGCACAGGGAGGGAGAAATAGTTCCCTGCCTGCTTTAATCAGTCCCAGGGAAGGGGAAAGGAGGAAGTTCCATTCCTTACTCTTTCATAATTTACATCATCGTTTCAACCAATGATCAATAATACAATTGGAAAACTCAAAAGCAAACATTCTCTGAAAAAAAGTAGAAAAAGTGCCCCTGGGCCTGGTGGTGGGAGATGAGAATCACTGCTGGACAAAGCAGCCTGGGCAGAATGGAATTTCCCTCCTGTCCAACACTGACCAAGGAGACTTTACATTTTTTCACTAGGTCCTTTTTAGGATTAGAGACGGATGCTAAAAGATTTATTTTGTTAGCCTGTTAGACCCAGATATTAGGACAAATGTTATAAAAATTAGAAATATTAAAGATATAAGTAGGTCCTAGTTGCTGGAGATAAGTTAAAAAGGTCCTTAAAACCAGAGAACCGGTTAGGACAAGAACTTTTGTATAAACTGAAAGCCACTGTCACCGTCTTTGAGGATTAGACTCAGTCAGATTTAAAGATATCCAGAAAAAAATGTTGTGTCTTACCCTCTGTGAAAAGACTATCTTCTTGCTGAAAATACTGCTCTAATCAATGGACACCATTGGGCTATCTCTCAGAGTGACAGCAAAGACTTTTTGGGGGTACAGGCAGAAACCCAGGACTGGCCCTGGGTTTCTATAAGTTCCTATAATTAAGTTCCTATAATTGTTCAACTAACCAGTTCAGCTACCCCTGGCCAAATTAAACAATACCCAATGACCCTAGAAAAAAAAAGAAATTGCAGTCCATTTGCCTGGCTTGAAGACACAAGCATCCTAGTGCCCTTCCTGTCACCCAGCAAAACGCCTCTGCTGCTTATGAAGAAACCTGGGACCTCTGATTCTCAGGAGTCTGCCTCTTCCAGAGAAGCAGGTGTACCCTGTCTTGGAACTGAAAGATGCTTACTTCAGTCTGCCACTGACAAAGGTGCGTCAACCCATCTTTGTTTTTAAATGGACGGACCCAGAGGGGGTCTGTGCTTTTACTACAGAACATGTCCACGTTATTATGGTCTATAGAGAAAGAGGGTAAAGGAATTTAAGAAGAGAAAATCTTGACCCTCCTAGAGGCTACTTGGCCTGTGCTGCAAATTGCTATCCTCCACTGCCCCACTGCTGAGAACATCAAAAAGATGACTCTCCTGAGGCCACCATTACTGAGGTCACTGACCTGGCTGCCAGACAAACAGCCCTAACCAATGGGGCTTATTGATATTCTGAAGGCATAACCCAACCCAGTGCTGCCTGAGACTCCATGGTACAACTAAGAGGAAACGAAGAATTTAAAAAGAAAAAACGAACGGCTCAAACCCACAGGTTGACAGAGACCACACCAAAAAAAAAAATCATTCCCTCAAGAAACAACTAGCATAGCAGGACTCTGGTAATTGACCTTCTCCAGGCTACTCTTCTGGGGTCCATAAGATATTCTAAGTTGCTCAGGCTAAGGTATGTTATACCTAAACTGGACAGCCTAGCACAAAATGTTTCAGTCAGATGCCAGGTTTGTGTTCAAAAGAATCCCAGAGAGTCCTTACCTTGGAAGGGGTCCGAATGAGAGGCCATCACCCCAGCATACTCTGGAAAAAACATCATCTGGCCTTCTAGGGGAGAATAAAAATACTAGTTTTGATAGATACCTTTTCCAGGTGGGTAGAAGTGTTCCCCACTGAGACTAATTTGTTCTCCCCTTAGCAATGGGGTCCAACAATGGCCAGGCTTTCATAGCAGAAAAACCTCTCGATTAATAGTTAAAGATTTAGGCATATATTAAAAACTGATTGTGCAGACCTGGGAATTCTGGGCAGGTAAAATAAAACAGTAAATAGATAAGATATCAACCCTAACAAAACTCTCATTGCAGCCCAGTGAAGGATGAATAGACCTCCTTCCATTGGGCTTTGAGCTCACTGAATCCCCATATAGTGTGAGATTTGCCCTCTATAAGATTATATTTGAAAGACCGCCCCCACTGCTCCCCAGACTCAGAGACAAGCAGTTGGCAAAACTCTCTGATATTCCTTTCTCAAGTCATTACAGGCCCTCCAGTTCTCCAACAAAGGCTGCACATTGAAATATCCAAAAGTCCCAACTGCCCTACAAGTCCACCATCAGTTTCCACCGTTTCAGTCTAATGATAGTGTCTTGGTTAAACAGATAAGCAACAGGGCACTGAAACCAACTTAGAAAGAACCCTACATGGTGATTCCACTACCATGGCTATGAAGGCAGCTGGCATTACAACATGGATCCGCCACATTCAGGTCAAAAGAGCAGAAGCCATAGACGCAGCCAAATGGATTGTCTCTGGTATAGATCCATTAAAATAAGGTTTGGTTGGTCCCCAAGCCTTTCTACTCCATGCCCTTCTACCTCTTCCTGAGTCTTACATTTGGTATGAATAAAAGGTTATGGTCCAACATCCACTGCCCTGATGACTGGACCTGGGGACTCAGTAGACAGATACAGGGGAGGTAGTTGCTAATATGGCTACAGACCAGGAACCCATATTCCTTCTTGACCTTTTTACTTACTGATGCCCATTTTAAGTGTCTGCTTTTATTGAAAAAATGAAAAGCTGTGGGAATTTATCTTCTGAGATAGGAATACAGAGTTTACAATTCTATGCATGCCCTGTGGCTGAAGCCCTAGTTACCAGGAACAAGAGTTTCCATGGCAAATATTGGGGTTTTAAAACAGGCTTCCTGAAAACACGCAGATGAATACACAGAAAGATCTCTCCCAAGAAACGCACAGCAGGAAAATGTAATCCAATGGCCATAAAATTAAGAATCTAGGAACATGTAAGAAACATGGCCTTTGGAAAACAGGCAAAGCCTGGGAAACAGGAAGGGACACTGGGTATAGAGTTAGTCATTCCCAGCCTGAATTAGCAAGGATTTCTGATTATGCTTAGATGCCCTGTGGCCATACATATACATAGGAAACAGCCAGACTGTCAGTCCATTGACTGACAAAATTCACTGTGATTGGGGACAGCCCAAATTAACATTGGAGGACAAGGGGATGGAACTAATATCCAAAACCTTTAACCTAAGCACTTCCCCTTCTTCTGATGCCTGTTGTTTTGCCTTATGGGTTAACTCATCTGGATGACAGCAATATAACCGAGTCCCTAAGACTACTTGTAGGGCGCAGACTAATGATTTCACTAAATGTGCCTCTTCTAACACTTTCAAAACTAACTAAACAGGTTGGTCAGGATCTAGAGATATTAACTTTCCATTTCTGAATTAAAACCTTGCAGAAATGATCGTACAAAATTGGAAAGGCTTAAGACTTACTTCTCATTGAATAAAGGAAACTATGACTTTAGGAGAAACCTGGTGTTTCTATGCCAATTGATTAGGAATAACTAGAAGAAAACCTGACCATGCTTGGGGAAAACCTCAAAAAGTGAAAAAGGCGAAGACATAAACCAAATAATTGATATCAGTCTCTGTTCTCTTGATTCCCCCTGGCAAGCTACTCTGCTATCAATAATGGCTGGGCCTTTAATTCTCATTCTGATTGGATTAACAGTGGAGCCCTGCATCTTGAAACTATATCGCCAATTATGTGTCAGTTCAGTACAATTAATGATTCTTAGGACTGCCAAGGACCAGCCTCCCTTGGAGAGGGGTTCTGAGAGAAGGAGTGTCTGGGATCCGTGAAACAAATGATCGAAGTCAAATTGTGGGTCCAAGCAGATGACCTGTGTTCTGCTGAAGACAGTTTTTTAGATTGCTCTTCTCTGCTCTGCTTTCTTTCTCTCTGATCTGCTTTCTGTGGAGATCTCCAGACAGCACTCTCTGTTTTGTTCCAGATAGTTCTTCAAGCAGTTCTCTCTTGCTATTCTAAAAAAATTCTCTGACTAGCTCATCTCTTGCAGATCATAAGCCCAGTCTTTTATTTTACATATCAATCCAGTCATTTATTCCAGGTTTCCTTTTAATTATCCTATGAATCAGCATCCTGTGACCCCCACCCCCACCCCCAGCCCTGTGATTCTTAGGCGACACATTTCCTTTTAACATCAGTCTGATGAGTCCTATTTATACTCTCTCCAAACATCACGTGTCCTCCACAGGTCTTGCTTCAGCACAAGTATTTGTCTCAGCTGACATCACTCAGTCAATTGCCCTGATTGAGTCCACGGAATCTGCAAGAACCTGCAGCACGTGGCCAGAAATGTCTGGATTCATTTCTCTCTATGGAGTCCCAAGAAATGGAGCTCAACAACATATGTAAGGTGGGTCAATACATGTGTGTTAGGGAAGAATCCTTCATCATATGTCTTTTCACGTTGTCATGGTTTGTATATGCTTTGGCCAGGGAGTGGCACTATTAGGAGGTGTAGTCTTGTTGGAGTAGGTGTGTCACCGTGGGTGTGGACTTTCATCCCTTCATCCTAGCTAGCTGCCTGGAGGTCAGTCTTCCACTAGGAGCGTTCAGATGAAGATGTGGAATTCTCACCTCTGCCTGCGTTATGCTCCCACCTTGATGATAATGGACTGAACCTCTAAACCTATAAGCCAACCCTAATTAAATGTTGTCCTTATAAGACTTGCCTTGGTCATGATGTCTGTTCACAACAGTAAAACTGTAACTAAGACACACACGTTTGCTTTAGCAGAACATCCTTTCACCTGTGACCTCTTTAGAGTAACACTCCTTCATGTGTTTGCTCCAGCAACACACCATACAACACAACTGATTTTCCAAAGAACCCTTAAGTTTCCACTTCACCCTGTTTTTAGAGTTCTTTTCCACAGCCTTAAGGGCTGTCCTGAAGATCCTAACATTTACCATTTTGCTGAAACATTAGCCACACCTTTGACTCCCAAGGACATTCCTCAGAGGAATGTGA
The DNA here is from genome assembly GCF_011064425.1 of Rattus rattus. NCBI lineage: Eukaryota > Metazoa > Chordata > Mammalia > Rodentia > Muridae > Rattus > Rattus rattus. The sequence continues at coordinate 109,595,230 of NC_046172.1, forward strand.
AAATATGTACATTAGCTCTCCTGGTCTCCGCTTGCTCCTTGCCTGGTCCTGGCAACTCAGCTCCCACCTCTGGCTTGCTAAGCCGCCCAACACCCCAACACACGGTCCCTCCTGAGAATCCCTAGAGCTAAGGCTCATGTTCCACACAGTCTGCCAATGACTGCCTCATGCTTTCATCCCTTCTTGCCCACCTGAATCATCCCCAATGGAAAACACCAGTCTTATATTTGTTCCTGGTTTTCTTTATGTATTTACATTTCAAAGGTTATCCCCCTTCCCCCCTCTCCCATACCTCATCCCCCTGCTTCTGTGAAGATACTCTCACTCCCACCCACCCACTCCCACCTCATGGCCCTGGCATTCCCTACACTGGAAAAGCCAGATGACAACAGCTGAGCTTGGAATCTATTGTCCTAAACTCATCAGCTATTCTACACTAGAATGCATCCAGTTGCAGAGGCTGCCACCTCATCTAGTAGTCCCCAGGCCTACAAGGTGCCAATCTCCACTCCACAGCCTGGCGGAAAACACTTTTCTCAATCCAGTCTCCTCCTCTTCCTCCTGGGACCTGGAAAACCTACCTCTATATCATTGCCCAGCGACTGGCTTCTGCTGCCTTTGTTTACCCAAACAGTTAGGGAATCTCCCCCTACAGATAGGGGAAATATCAAGGCCCCAACCCTAGATGAAGAACTATGGGCAATTAATGACTGATGAGAGGAAAAATTAAGTCTTCCCCAAGAAGAGTTCCTTAAATGTTTATCTAAACAAGTGGTCAACCCTAAAACATAAATGTACACTAAACAGACTCTACCAGATTCCATTTATATAATTATTCAATATTTATAAGTAATAGTAATAAAGAAGAAAATGTTATGAATTTGAGTGGACATAGGAAGTGATGAAGTTTGGATTCCCAGCACTCGTACCTGTAACCCTGGTGCTGGAAGAAAAAAGAGGCGAGAATATAGCAAAGACACAACAGCTAGCCAAGTCAGTCTAGTCTGACCAGTGCAGTAAGAGATCCTGTCTCAAACAAAGACAGAGACGGACACTCAGAGGTTGACCCACAGCCCCAACCCCTGCATGCACAGGAGCACACAAACACAAGAAACCTTCCTTAAGCTGCTTTCATCTGCATTTTGACATTTTGTCACAGAAATGGGGAAAGTCACAAAGAGCTGACTCCATAGAAATGAAAGCCTGTTTGTCAGGGATTGTCTCTACTCTTTAAGAGTAGAGAACAGTATAAATGATTTAGAAGTACATGAAGATGGTATTAATCCAATGGACTGAATGCCACTGAACTGTGTAGAATGGTTAGTTTTATTTTATATGAATTTCATCTCAATACAAATAAATAAGTTACAAAGAAAAAAATACAGACATGTATGTAACCATCAAAAACTAAAAACAAAACAAAGGGAACTGGGCTATAGCTGAGTGGCAGAGCCCTTGGCATGTGCAAAGACCTAGGCTCCATCCCCGGCATGGCAATAGGAACAGAAAAGGAAAGGGGCAGGAACTGGTTGGTCTTAAGCATCCTATCGTATCCTTCTTAAGTTCTTCAAATCTCATGGCCTACACCTCTTTACAGTTGTGCCTGTCATCTGAAAGGTTTACAGTGCTGAGCTCTAAACATCTAACATGAAGACTAGAACTCCAGCATTGCCTTGTGTTTTGACTTCCCTAACAATCTCATTTTAAATCAGAGATTTGTGGGTTTAAGGGCCAAATTTATAAATCATATTTTAGGCATACACTCTGGTATGAAATATTTTCCCATGGACAATAGATCATATTTGTTAGTAGTTTTCCTTTCAATATAGATATTTAGCTATTGAAACTATAATTTCAACAATTTTGTCATGTAAGGGATTGAAAGTATTCAAACACCAAATCTTATATATAGAAATAACAACAAACAGAAACTGATATTATGCAACAAGATTCATTTTCAAAGGACTGGGCAGCTGGAACAGGCTTCAGTAACGTCTACGGTCACTGGCATGGAAGGACTCGCGCTCGTGAGAGTGCCTGTGCTTTTTATGCCTATGGGACCTATCTGGACTCCTACTCCTACTCCTACTTCTATGACTCCGCCCTTCAGAATGCCCATGATGCCTGCTGGAATGAGTACCTGAGCTCCTCCCTCTATCCTTATCTCTGCTCTTTTCTTCTCCCTCCCTCCTGCTTGAGGGCTTATGCTCATGCTTGTGTTTCTCTTTCTTTGCCTCCCACTCAGGGTCCTCTGCTCTACCACGGCAAGAAGTTCTGCCATCAGGGGAACCAGAGCGGCTCTTCTTCCTCTCTCTGCATTCAGATCTCTGCGCTCTCTCTGAGGGCTTGCTGCTGTGCTTCTTCGCGCTCTGCTCATCCGTCTCCTTTACTGTCTTGCTTCTGGAGCAGGAAGGCAGCTCTGCTTTGGCCGGGCGTTCCGTCTTCTCTTTTGCTTTCTTCTTCTTTTTCTCTTTTTTGTCTGGGAGGGGGCGACCAAGAAGAAAGAAAAACAGTAAAAAAAAAAAAAAAGTCTTTAAAATGTGCCTTTCTTCTCTCTGGAGATCATATAAAACTAAGACACTCCAAAATATTCCCATTCGAGCAGATGGAGAACATCCAGGTAATACACATCCCAGGCAGAAACGTGAAGCAGTCACGGGCTGTGCCTCCTGACAAATGCCTTTAAGAATCAAACTGGACACCTGTTACTCCTTATGAGCCAAGATGTACAAGACAACCCCACACACAAGGGCTGTATCTCCAAAAACAATCTCATTTTGAGATTCTGCCCGCACTACTAGGCTTCCTCCCTTAGAGACCTCTGCTTTCTCCACCAAAGTAAGTATTCTCACACCTTCCCCTTTTCCACTTAAGAGTGGTTTGCTGACTATCTGTGCACTCTTGGAAAAGAAGACAGGAAGACTGTCGACTCTTCTCCTGAATTTGAACACTTCACCTTTTTTGGGCTTTTTTGTGACTTTGGCATCTTCATCTTCAGAGACTTCAGGAGGACTTGGCGGGGGTGTTTTAGCCCCACAGCCCTTCTCCTGGAGCTCTCTAGTCACATCATCCACATCTTCTGATTCCTGAGGAGCCCGGTAGTTTGCCACATGGTCCACACGGATAGTTCTTCCTTTAATCTAAGCAAAAGGGAAATGGTTTAGCAAAGACAGCTCCTGCATCAAACTATTTAAACAAACTAGCAAACCAAGGTTTGAACCACACCTATTGCCCTGTACAAAGAAATGATTAAAGGAGGCAAGCATTACTACAGAGCACTTACGGCAGCTGAATCCCCGGGCCTGGGGGCAAGTGAGCTCTCTGGAGCAACTGTGCACAGAGCCAGCCCCTCCTCCCTGGATATTTTATGTGTATCACAAAGTTAAAAACACACTCAGAAAGAAGTATTGCCCTAAAGCACAGAATCATGAAAAACTGTGAGAATTTACAAATTTAAAGCACAACTGATTGTCTATAAGGAACTGTGCTCAGCTGGTAAAACTTGCCTCGTAAGAATAAGAACCTTATTCCCACATAATATTAGTGTGGTGGCATACACTTGTAATCCCAGCATTGGGAGGAAGATAGAATACCACTGGAGCCGTTGACCAAGCAACCTAGCCTACCCGATAAGTTCCAGAAAAGGGAGAGATCCTGTCAAGAAATAAAAAATAGAGAGGGGGGGAGGAAGAGGAAGAGGAGGAGGAAGGAGAAGAAGAGGAGGAGGAGAAGGAGGAAGAGGAGGAGGAAGAGGAAGAGAAGGAAGAGGAGGAGGAAGAGGAAGAAGGAGGAGGAAGAGGAAGAGGAGGAGGAAAGGAGGAGGAGGAAGAGGAAGGAGGAGGAGGAGGGGGGAGGAGGAGGAGGAGGAGGGAGGAGGGTGAACCAGGCAGTGGTGGTTAATCCCAGAGACAGGTGAATTTCATTGAGTTTGAGGCCAGCCTGGTCTACAGAGCTAGATCCAGAACAGCCAGAGCCACACAGAGAGAGACTATCTTGGAAAAACAAAAAATATAAAGAGGAAGGGAAGGAAGAGGGAAGAGAAGATAGACAGATTCTAAGGAATGATGACTGAAATAAGGCATCACACACATGAATGTATGTGTATACATACAAAGTTATACACATTTAACAAGAAAACATGCCCTAGGAAATCATGAAGACAAGAAACATGAAATTTAATGCTATAGTTGCCTTTTCAACAAAGTAAGCAGGAGGCAAAATAAGACCAAGGGAACAAAATTCTTTTGTTGGTGCTGTGATTGTGACGGTGGTAGGGGTGGTGGCTGAAGCGGGGGTACTGAGCTCAGGGTCTTGGATATGACTGACAGGCACTCTTATCACTGAGCTATATTCCTAGCCCTACTTCCTTTTCTCGAGCTCTCATACCTTTTTCTTCTCCTACTGATTATTGGGCTATAAGTTAAGAGTTTTCCAGGTGAACAACAATAAAATTAATCTTTTGCCCTTTAAATAATCTATTTTCAAGCAGACACATTACAGATTACTATGCAGGCAATATCATCTAAAACCTAAAGATTAATTTCACTGTTCCACTAGAAGGGTACATTTTTACTTATATCTTTAAGCCTGAAAAGCTTCTGTCATTTATTCTATTTCTCATTTTCATACTTTTCTGAAAAGGCAATTTTCCTCTGATGATTCCTTCTGAATGCCACTTACTTAGAATTTCACAATAGCTTATTTTTATAGAATTGGTCACCAGAATTTTTTAACTAGAGAATTTCTAGAGCCAATATATTAAGTCACAGAAATCATAGACTACATATACATGGCTCTGTCTTAATTCCTAAAGCCATGATGAAGCTCCCAGTTCCCTTACATAGCACAATATCCAAGAGCTGTGTTTCCAGTCTCTTCATTCTCTAGTGTACTAGAACAGATGGAAAATATGCATTAAAAACATCCGCCAGATAAGGGGGCACAGACCCATGTTTCTGGAACAACAGTTTGCTAACACACAGAGAAAAGGAATGATTCCTGGCAGGTGCATGAGCCAGAAAATGTTTTCCTGGAATCATTATTTCCTGTCCAGTCTGCCTGAGTACTTCTACAACCCCCACAGTACACCCAGCTGAGCAGTATATTCCTGCAGCTGGAAACAGAAGGCAGAAAAAGTGAAGCCTCATCTACCCACAGGACAAGTCCAGCCAAAGACTACACAGTGAGCTCACTTACCTTAATTCCATTAAAATTGTCAACGGCCAGAACTGTGCTCCTCTGATCTTCATAGCATAGGAAACAGAATCCTTTGGATTTCCCAGTCTTCTTGTCTCTCACAAGATTAATGTTGACAATCTCTCCATACCTATTTATTTTATAAACGTTTTATTCATTTAAAATGTAAAAGCTTTCATACTGAACGATCAAACAAAACTCATATAATAAAATACTGTAAATGACATAGTAGATTGAATATAGAGTTAAACTTGTTAAAAATAAACTCTAATATCTATACTATATACTCAACAGTCACTGTAATAAAACTAGAAATAATATTTTAAACAAAATCCTGCTACTGGAGTGCAAGAGATGACTCCATAGTTAAAAGCATTGGCTACTCTTCCAGAGGACCCAGGTTCAATTCCCAGCACACACGTGGATGCCTACAGCTCTCAGCTTCCAGCTCTACAGAACCCTCTTCTATCTCTCAAGATACAGAAATGCATGCCAGCAAAACATCCATACATTCTTTATAATCCTTAAAAAACCCACTGCCAACGTAGAACTTAATAGTTGGATGAACCAAAATTTAAAATGTCAAGGGTATGCCACTTAGACATTTTTAAAACATTAAAAATACACGAAATTTTGTAGGATATAGCTAATCCAGCTATACTCAAGGAAATCTGTAGGCCTAAAAATTTGATTCCTTAAAAGGAATGAATATAAAATAAAACAAACCTAACAAAGACAAGCTTTAATAAAGACCAAAGCTTTATAAATTAAGTCTTAAAATAAAACAGAAATTGACCTATAAGTTACATGATTATACCAATCCAAAATCTAGTATGTTTCTCAATGCAAAATAGTGAATGCGATTCAACTAAGATGGAGAACTAGTTGACAGTATAATGAGGTACAACCAATGCAATTAGATAAAATGGATAACAGAAATGGAGAAGTAAACGTGTCTCTGTTTGCAGATTATATACAATAGTATATATAGAAAATTAAACAGCATCACTGATAAACAATGAAAAAAAAGCAATTTGGTAAAATACCAGGACAGAGTTAAATGTCAGTCACCCTTTATATACAAAAAGTAATCAGAAGATATAATGGAAGGGAAATCCCCTTCATAACAGCAACAAAAAAGGACAAAATACTTAGAAATAGACCCAATATACAAACACTATACAGAGCCTATATGAAGAACTCTTTTAAATCTCCAAAACACATAAACATACATTTTTAGAAATACATTCTTTTTCTTAGGATGACTCACTATTAGAAAGCTGTCAAAATCCCCCAGAAAGTTAATAAAAAATATTAATATAATCCCAATAAAAACCCATTTAACCCACTACCTTAGTGTTAGGTAACTTTAATCAAGATCAGAACTGGGTGGTGTTGGTACATGCCTTTAATCAGCATTTAGGAGTCAGAAGCAAACAGAGTCAAGGCCAGCCTGGTATACAGAATGTTACAGGACAACCAGGGCTACAGAGAAACCCCATCTCAAAAAAAAAAAAAAAAGGGTAAATAGGCATTCCAGTTAGGGTAGAAATGAGTAAAACCATTTCAGAGAACAATTCAGCAATGATAATAAAGCATACCAGACAAGGTCTATTTGTTTGGCCCAATACTATACAGGTAAGGCTCAGAGAGCCCTGTGATCATGGATGACCCATAGTTTTCAAGAACCCAAAGAGAAGGGGCAATACTGCATCTTCCTGAATGCCTGTCTGTTCCAATGTAAGCCCATGCAGAACGAAGTTCAGTAAAAATGACAGAAACGGACTAAAGTCCCTCAGACAGACTCTCAAATGATCCAAGCTTTGGGATCTCCCATGTGGTAATTCTCTGGAACCTTATCTATCCTGGGACTGAGCTAGGCTCTAGCCTTCCCCATGCATGGATGTCATTCAGCCTAGAATTAAAATGGTTTTGATGGCTTTTTGAGGCAGGGTCTCACTCCAAGTGATCTTCCTACCTCAGCCTCTTATAGAGGTGTACAACTCCACACCCAGCTTGAAATGCTTTGTTGCTGTTACAAAAATACGCTATGGAAGCAAACTGTTCTATGCACCCAGGAGATAGGTAACAACAGAGGACTTACTGTGAGAACACACAGATGATGTCTCCTTCTGTCAGTTCATAAGGAAGCCCTCCTAGAAGAAAACAAACACTTGGGTTCAACAAACATTAAGCAAGTGTTTACTGCATGCTAGGCACTGGAGGTACAGATTAAACAAGCCACAATCTCAAATATATCAGTCTAATCCAATGATAGAATGAGTGGGTATAGTGACAGTAGTCCGGAAGGAAAGTAATTAACTCTCAGATCTCTGTGAGTTCCAGGCAAGCCTGGTCTACACTGTGGTTTCATAGTAAAACTCTGCCTCAAAGAAAGAGAGAAAGAAAGGAAGAAAGAGCGAGAGGGAGGTAGGGAGGGAAGGAGGGGGAGAGGGAGGGAGAGAGAGAGAGAGAGAGAGAGAGAGAGAGAGAGAGAGAGAGAGAGAAGAGAGAAGGAGGGAAGGAGGGAGGGAGGAAGAAGGAAGGGAGGGAGAGAGAGAAAAAAAAGGAGAAAAGGAAGGGAAAGGAGGGAAAGAAAAGAAGAGAAGAGAAAGAGAAAAAATAGTAACTCTGAGTGGAAAGGCTGGGGTCATCACTCACCAAATTAATTTTATCTTTGAATCCTCACATCCAAAAATCCTATACAGCAGGTGATTTCCTGCACAAGACTCAATCTCATAAACAGCAAGTTTAAGTATACTATTATTACCCTCACTTATGTGCAAGCTAAGATTTATAAGGGATAATATTAAGCATTTCATAGGAAACAATTTCCCCTCCCTCCATGTTTTCCCTCATGTGTAAAAATGGGATGTTATCATATTTGCCTCACAGGACTGTTAGAGAAATAAAGTAAAATGAGGAATATAAAGTGCTTAACACAATACCTATTACAACAGCCTCTTTCCAAAGGTAAACTGCAGGATTTTGGTTAGGACATAAAGTGAATACAGGATAATAATATTGTCACCAGAGAGTTAAGAGTTCCCCTTTTACAAAGGCTAGTAATGTCTTATCTTGATAATATAATTCTAAAGCCGACTAAGGAGGAAGCTTGAGGTCCATTTTATTAGCATTTGAGAGAGAGCTGATAGGGAAGCAAGTTGTAAGCTTCAGCAGCTACTGGGAGGAAGGAGCTGCAGAAGCAGCAGCCATGCCTTCTGAATTAGCGGTCGAGCAAGCAGCAATGCACAGAGATGGAGGTAGAGGAGTGGTTCAAGGGGAGAGGAGAGCCTTTAGATTTGGAATGAGACAGTGCAGAGTGTTCCAGGCAGGCACGTTCAGGATTCCAGCCGGCACCCAGAGAATGGAAAGAAAGGGAAGGCAGGGATAAGTGAGAACTCAGAATAACAGGTAGACTTAACACAGACCAGTAACAACTGCACTGGGGATCATTTCCCTCCCGTGTCCTTAGCGTGTCTTTAGATGACTGAGCTTTCCTGACAGGTGACTCCTGGCCAGAAAATTTAAAGCCTGTTGGATTAAGTCTAGCATGTAACATTTAGGATTCCTGAAAATGTCCCGGTATCTACCCAGGGCCAGGGGTGTAATCCAGACTGTATTCTTTTCATCAGTAGTTTTCCCTTAATGAACAACAGAGCTCACATCCCTCCACATTTTCAGATAGCCTTTCAAATGTTAAGCAGGAGGAAAGCTATTTGAGTCAACCCTCAATGTCGTCCAAGCCAGTTAATGTTCTGGTACCTAACAATACAACAAAGAACTGGGAGAAGAAGCCACTTACAGGAGGAAAATAATTCTGAGAAAGGGCAGATAGTAGACATGCAATAAGGACTAAGAACACAGCCCTATAGTCTTGAGTGATGCAGCACCTTAAGCAAGCCTAGTAACCCCTGTGCGCCTCAGTTTCCTTGACATCACTATGGGTTGCCTGGGGAGTTAACTGTCTCTAAGCAACCAAGTGGCAAGATTTTTCATATAATGAATGGCAAATACCAATTTCTAAGCAGTATCATAGGGGCCAAGTGAAAAAGGAACCTGTGAGCAGACTAGCTGCAAGAGTGTGAGGTGACGGGGTTGGGGATTTAGCTCAGTGGTAGAGCGCTTGCCTAGCAAACGAAAGGCCCTGGGTTCGGTCCCCAGCTCCAAAAAAAAGAAAAAAGAAAAAAAAAAAACAAGAGTGTGAGGTGACGAGCAGCGTGTTCAGAGGTGACGACCAGGGGCGCTAAACAACCAGGAGGAAGGGGGAGGAGGGGAGGGGAGGTACGAACTCCGAAAGGCACTGCTAGAGAAAAATGTAGACCTCACCAAGAAAGACCCAGGCGCTGTCTTTGTATTCCGAGTGCCAAGACACCTTTTCTGCCACCCAAGTTGAACCTCTCGCTCATTCAGTTCGTTGATCAGCTTCACCTTAGTTGGGGCTGCGCGGGAGAAGGGAAAGACGTTAAGTACATTTCCTCAGCCCGCCTTCTACATACCGGTCGTCTCCCGCCCCGAGGCCCTGAAGGCGAGGACCTGTCCCCGCCCTTATGGGCGGCCCTCCTCAATCCATTCTCCCTTCCTCAGAGAAACTCCCTCCCCTGTCCTCAGAGAAACTAAATCCTTACTTCATATTCGCATCTTCGCGCTCCGCTCTTAAGACATCAGCTTCCGGGTGAGGCTCCGAAGCGCGCGCACAACCCGAACACTCAGCTCAGATTGGAGCCAACGGAAATGGAGGCGGAACTTCCGGCGCGCTAAGCCTCGGCACATGCGCAATAACGCGAACGCGCTTTCTCACGCTTTTGCTCCAGGGGCAAAATAGTTCCCTAGTTATTCCCTGCTTCCCTTTTTGGTGTAGCTCGAGGGTGGGAAACTGGGCGTTACAGTGGATCCGTGTGCTTCTGCAGTCTGAATTAAATGCTCACAGATTTAAATAACGGATGTGGCCTTTTTCCAGAAGCAGGCAAAAATTAGCATTGTCAAATTAGTACCTAACAATTGAAGAGTTAGAGAATGTAAAGGTTCCAAATGATAGAAAATTTATGCATGTTGTCTCTGTTAGGTCTCAAACCCAGGCTAAGTCTCACACCAGTGGCTGCCCCGACCCTAAACCTCTGCCTCCAAGGGGCTCAGTTTCTGCCATTTTCATTTTTCATTCAATCTCTGTTTCTTTACATACAGGGTTTCTTTGTGTAGCCCTAGCTGTCTTGGACATCGCTCTGTAGACCAAGCTGGCCTCCCAACAAACCCCATGAAATACAGTTACCACCCCTACTTTACAGAGGAAAAAAAAAACTGAGCTTCAGCAAATTAGCTTGAATATCTAGGGAGGTGGTTCAGTCGTTAAGACCATTTGGTGATTTTTCCAAAGAACCTGTATTCAGATCCCAGCACCCAAAACAAGTGGCTCACAACTCCAACTTCAGAAGATCCATCCTCCTCCTCTGGTTTCTGTGGGCATTTGCATTCCCATGGCATGCACAGATATACATACACATGAATAAAACTAATAAATCTTTTAAAATTTGCTTAACTTGAAATGTCTTGAGCTTGTACCAATCAGGTCAGACTAATTTAATCATCCCTTATTGAGCATCTAGGTTTGTTCTGTACAGTTGGTCTATAGAAGGAATCTGGAGGGCTGGTTTTCTGCATGCATAGAACTAATGGTATAAGGGGAAATCTATATGTACTTGAATACTTCATATCATAATTATCATATCATAATTCATAACTATTCATATCACAATTATCCAGAAATCAGTATGCAAACAGAAAATAGGAGTTCCTTTTTGTGAGTGTTAGGGTCCAAGAGTAGCAGAAGAATGATACCCCCAGACTCAAATAGTATACAAAAGCAAAGAGTGTTTATTCAGCAGAATTTCCTGCATGCAAGAGTCTCCTCATTTGGAAATGAAAGCCTAGGTGTGTGCTCTGTAGGGTCAATCTAAAGTCTGTTAAGGTAGGGTGGGTGACATTTACTTTTCTTTCCCTTGATTGGTTGGCTGGTGTGGGTGCTTTGGTGATTGGTTAGGGCTCTGTGGACTTTCCAGGGTGGCAAGGCATCATCTGATTGACTGCCTGCTGCTGTGGCTGGCTGAACACGGGTTCCTAGATCCAGGTTCTCATTTCTGAAAAACAGAAACTTGGGCCTAGTCGCCCAAACTGTCAGTTTGAAGCCTGACATAGAGTTAGCCTGGCTCTGGCTAACTCAGTGCTCTCAGAGAGCTCTTAGTTTCGTTAATTTTTAAATGGACTCAGAAAGAAGCTTAAAGACCATTTTGTAAAGTTTGAATGACTACAGAGCAAAGAAGCTACAAATCTTCCTGCCAACTGGTGGAAAGAAAGGGACTGGAAGCAATAAAGCTATGCCTTTTAATTTAGAGTCTATGGGACCACTTTCCAGAGGAGTTATTTCCTAAAAGGGTGATCAACAGGCCCTATTGAATTAGCGAACCTTTTTTATTTTAAAATTTATTATTTTAAAAAAGGTTACAAGTTTAACACTGAAGTTAATAAGACGAAAAGACTATACAACTCAATGAACTTCTTTTTTTTTTTTTACCTCTTTTTTTTTTTTTTAACTTGAGTATTTCTTATATACATTTCGAGTGTAATTCCCTTTCCGGTTTCGCAAACATCCCCTTCCCCCCCTTCCTTGTATGGGTGTTCCCCTCCCCACCCTCCCCCAATGCCGCCCTCCCCCTGACAGTCTAGTTCACTGGGGGTTCAGTCTTAGCAGGACCCAGGGCTTCCCCTTCCACTGGTGCTCTTCCTAGGCTATTCATTGCTACCTATGAGGTCAGAGTCCAGGGTCAGTCCATGTATAGTCTTTAGGTAGTGGCTTAGTCCCTGGAAGCTCTGGTTGCTTGGCATTGCCATACATATGGGGTCTCAATGAACTTCTATACAGTTAGAGTTCATAGCAGAAGCTATGGAACTTCACATTGGATTTTATACTTTCATTATCAAATATATTTCCACTCATGTATCCATTATCAAAACCACAATAAAACAGGGACACCATTGGAACTAGAATTAGATTTATATACTCTTTCACTCATGTCCATTACTAGCACTCAGTCCATCCTCATCACATAACATTTAGCATTCTTGTTCTCTTTTCTACATGTTATACACATACATTTGTTTGCATATGGACGGTTTTGTGTCAATTTGACCCAAGCTAGAGTCATCAGAGAGGGAGGAACCTCCGTTAAAGAAATATCTTCATGAGATCCAGCTGTAAGGGCATTTTCTAATTAGTAACTTATGTGGGAGGGCTCAGCCCACTGTGGGTGATGCCACCCCTGGGCTGGTAATACCTGGGTTCTATAAGAAAGTGGGCTGAGTAAGCCATGGGGAGTAAGCCAGTAAGCAGCTCCTTCCATGGCTTCTGCCCCAGCTCCTGCCTAAAGGTTCCTGCCCTGTTTGTGTTCCTGTCCTAACTTCCTTTCAATGATGGACTACAGTGTGAAAGAGGAAGTATAACTTTAATTTTTTTCAAACCTTATTCTTAAAGATGGTTATTAAATGCTTTAACCTCCCTTTTAGCCCACCACCCACCAGAGGTAGTAGGAAAGAAAGGATATGTGGGAAGTGGACCTGTTTGGAAATGGTTTCGTTAAAATATCCAATTAAAAAAAAAGAAAGAAATGGGGTTGGGGATTTAGCTCAGTGGTAGAGCACTTGCCTAGGAAGCGCAAGGCCCTGGGTTCGGTCCCCCGCTCCGGAAAAAAAAGAAACAAAAAAGAAAGAAAGAAAGAAAGAAATGGTTTTGTTTTGTTTTGTTTTGTCTTGTAGCAAGTCCTCTCTGTGTTGTCTAGAAACCAGCAGTTCAGTTCACAGGTTAGCAGTGGCAGCTCGATCCACTCACAAACACTTTATGGATGCACCAGCAGCCCAGTTTGGTAGATTTGGTTAGCAACAACAGTGACATACCCTAGTAGAGACAGCCAGGCCTCAGCCTCAGTTCAAGTCAGCAGGAGGGACCAGGAGGAAAGCCAGGAGAATTTCTCTGCTGTGCCTCTCTCAGGGAAGCAAAGATCAGCAAAGACTCAAGACCAACAAGCTTTGCACGCTAGCTCTACTAGCAAGCTAAGCTCAGCCTCCATCACTGTCAGTTGAGTCCTTTTTATACTCCAACCATCACATATCCTCCATGGGTCTTGCCTCAGCACATGTCTGTCTCAACTGACATCACTCTGCCAATCAGCCCAAGTCTGCACAAGCAGCAAGAAACTGCAGCACACCACCAGAAGATTTTTGGTGCGTTCCTCTCTATGGAGTCCAGACAAATGCAGCTCAACTACACAATGTAAGGTGGACCAATACATGTGTGTTGTTAGCAAAGAAGCCCTCATCGTGTGTCCGTTCATGTGCTTGTTTTACCAGAACTTCCTTTCTCCTATGTCTGCTTCAGCCAAATGTTTCTTCACAAGTCTGCCTTAGCCTTTCACCAAGTCTACATCAGGAAAACAGTCCATCACATGTTTGCCCCAGCAAAACACCATCCAACACAACTGACTTTCCAAAGAACCTGTAAGTTTCCACTTCATATAAACCAAATAGACCCCTTTCTCCCCGACTTGCTTTTTGGTCATGGTGTTTCATCGCAGCAATAGAAACCCTAAGAAAACATATTTATATAGATTATTAAAACAATCTATTTATTGTTAGCAAGATTCTTCCTGAGGGGGAAACATGCAGGGATTTTTTTTTCTGAGATTGTATGATCTCACTTAATATTATACAATATAATTCCATCTATTTTACACAAATTTTGTGATTTCACTATTCATTATAGCTGAATTGTAATCCAATTATATATAAACATAATTATATATTATATATTTTATATATAATTATATTATATATATTATAAATTTTCATTATCCATTCCTCTACTGATGGGAAGCTAAGCTGATTTTAATTTGTTGCTATAGTGAATAAAGCAATAATAAACACAGGAATACAAATAGCTCTATGACAGGACATGGAGTTGTCTGGGTATATGCCCAGGAGTGAAATATCAGGATCATATAGTAGTTTTAGTTTTAATTTTTTGAGAAACCTCTAAATTGATTTTCACAATAGTTGTATTAATTTGAAACCCCCCAAACAGTGAATGAAGCTTCTTTCTCCTCCCATCCTCTCCAACATTTGTTGTCAGATTAACTGATCACAGCCACTCTGACATGTGGTATCTCATGGTAGTATCTCAAAGTAGTTGTAATTTTTAATTTTTCTCATGGCTATGGATGATGAACCTATTTGTTGACTGAAAAAATGCATTTCCTTGATGTTTAATTTTAATTTTTAAATTCTGAATATTATTAGCCCTTTGAAGTGTAACTGGTAAAGCTTTTCCCCCATTTTGTGAGCTGTCTATTAAGTATGCTGCTTGTTTCCTTTGCCGTACAGAAACCTTTTCTCCTCGTGTAGGTTAACTACCATCTGTTGAAACTTAGGTTTAGTTCCTGTGCTGTCGGTATTCTATTCAGTTATTCCAATATCTTGAATAGTACTCCCATGTTTTCTTCTACAAGTGTCAGTATTTCAGGTTTTTAAATTAAGGTTCTTGGTCTATTTTTAATTGATTTTTTTTTTACAAAGTGAAAGACACGGATCTAATTTCTGTCTTCTTCAGATAGAAATTCAATCTTGCCACCATATTTCTTAAGTAGGTCATCTTTTTTCTCAATATATGTTTTTGCTTCCTTTGTCAAAAATTAAGTGGGACTAGCTTTGGCACTTTATTCTGGATTCCCTTATTCTATCACATTGGTATAAATGTCTACTTTTACGGCAGTACCAGGCTGTCCTTATGACTATAGCTCTACAGGAAAATTTGAGGTCAGGTCCTATAATACCTTCAGCATTGTTCTTATTCCTTGGGATTTCTTTTCTACCCATGGTCTTTTGTGGTTTCATATCAATACTTGTATTATTTTTTTCTAAATTTGTGAAATATATCAGAATTTTGAAAGGTGTTGCAATAAATCTGCAAATTAATTTTGGTATTATGGCCATTTTCACAATATTTTTTCTACCAATTCAGAAGTATGGAACTCTTTTTCCCCCTGAGCTCTGGCTCTCCTGGAATTCACTTTGTAGAGCGGGCTAGCCAGAAATTCACAGCAATTCACCTGCCCCTGTGTCTTAGCCAGGGTTTCTATTCCTGCAAAAACATCATGACCAAGAAGCAAGTTGGGGAGGAAAGGGTTTATTCAGCTTACACTTCCATGTTGCTCTTCATCACCAAAGGAAGTCAGGACTGGAACTCAAGCAGGTCAGGAAGCAGGAGCTGATGCAGAGGCCATGGAGGGATGTTACTTACTGGCTTGCTTCCCATGGCTTGCTCAGCTTGCTCTGTTATAGAACCCAAGACCACCAGCCCCGGAACAGCACCACACACAATGGACTGGGTCCTCCCTCCTCGATCACTAACTGAGAAAATGCCTTACAGCTGGATCTCATGGAGGCATTTCCACAACTGAAACTCCTTTTCTGTGATAACTCCAGCTTGTATCAAGTCGACCCACAAAATTAGCCAGTGCACCCTGCCAAATGTTGTGGTTAAAGGCAGCATGGAACTCTTAAGGTAAGGGACAACATGTAATATTCTCATTTGCAACAGATCAGAATACTATGTCTCCACCATTAGGGCCAGAGGTAGATCTCAGAATCCAGTCTTTTAACAAGATGAAGTAACTTTCCCTTAATGAGCTTTAACAAAGCTCTGATACCTCCACCTTTACATGTGGCATTTTAAACCTTAAAGAAAGGCAAAGCTGAATATAATGGCCCATCCTCAATGGCCTCCAAGCTTACTAATGTCTGTGTAGCTAACTAAGAAAAAGAAAGAAAAGATGATACACGATGTGTGATAGAACCCATATAGAAAATTTAATTCATTCTGCATATATATGTCTCTATGAGCATCTGGTCATGAACCATAATGTTGTAAAAGTGAAGGTCCAGAGATGCATAGTTAGCAGTCTGAGTGAGCCTTATTCAGAGCACCAGATAGTAGGCCATCCATAATAGCATTCGATGAGCGTACCATCAAGTGTACCATCAAGTGTACCATCAAGTGTACCATCAGGTGGCTCAACCCACATCCAATTTCCTGCAAGAAGCAAAGGCTGCCCAACCGTGACAGTCTCTCCTCTTGGATTCTGTCTGTGAACTGGGGACTGACTGCCTTTCCATCCTTGCTCCAATGCAGCTGCCCCCTCTCCTCCCCTCCAACCCTGCTATTCATTAACTTCATCAAATAAAATCTTGCCAGTGGAAACTAAACAGTGACAGATTGCATACGGGTTTTTATCTGTTCCTAGAAATCTCCATTTGCTTTGTTGGTAGGGCTAAAGTAGGCACTTGCCATGTAATAAGCTCGCAGGTGGTACTATCTTGCTAGCTTCTTCTGGTAACTGTGAAATAAGAGAGTTGGGGCTCCACATAGGGCTCAGTTCTCTGCATTCAGAAGGAAGCTGGAGCATAAGAGGAAGTGAGGCCAGAAAACGAAAGGATCATTTATGTTGAGAACATGAGGAGCATTCCTAACTTTTGGGTTTAGTAGAAGTGCTCATTGGTTTTGGGTTTGTTTTGTTTTGTCTGAGTCAGGGTCTCATAAAGCCTACACTTTTGCCTTGAACTCCTGATTCTCTTGTCTCTCTCTGCTACCATACTGAATCAGCAGAGAGGCTCTGAAACTGAGGGCACTTAAAATGTTCAAATACTATGGATTTTCTGAGATGAGACCTTCAGGTCCACTGCTATAAGTGGCAAGTCAGACTTGGACCTGTAAATTTGTCCACTGCAAAGGAGTCAGAAGAAAAGAAGCAAGGAAACCAAATTTTTTCATGTTTGTGTTTAGTTAGTAGGAATTGATAAGTTATGATGCCTAGAAAATATCCCTAAGTCTGAGTTGAAGGGGATAAAGGTCCAAAGTGCCCTCTAACCTTACCACTGGAGAAAAGGAAACTGATTTGTCATCCATGGTGATATCTACCAATAGCACTCATTAGCAGTTGCTGTATGTAACATGTCATACTAGCTAAAGAATTCAAAGGTAGTCAATTTAAAGAATTCAAAGGAACTTTTGGTTAATCAATGCCCTCTTCTTATCACGCACGACATACCCCCCAAACAGTTTCCTTCCTGATTTCCCTATTACAGCCATGAAAATGCTGGTTTTCAGATTTCCTAGGCTCAAAAACACGATTTTCACCTTTTGTTCTTATTTCTTCCCCAGAATCCTCATCCAATCACCAACAGCTGCTTCAGAATCTGTGAGCCATATCTCTTCAAATTCCAGTCTGATAACAAATAATTATTACCTCCAGTTCTTTCAGTTCTCATCATAACTGCCCTAACCTCTCTCTTCTCCGGGATCCTGTGCGTAAAGCTTTAAATTCATCTAACTTCCACTTGCCTACATTCTCTTGAGTTTCAAATATTATGCAAACTACACACTTGGGCTGAGAAAAGACATACTCTGGGCCACCACCGTCTCTCTGATTGAAACCTGTTTAAACTCCAAAAGCCCCATTCAGTCTTTTCTCTAAAAAAGGAAAACAAAAACAATCCCTCTCTCCATTCCTGCTAGTTACTAGTGATGGCTCCTACTTCTGAATTCTGTAGCACTTCAAAAATCTTTTATATTATCCCCAAAAGAGACTGTCAGATCTGGAGAGCTAAGGTTCTGCTCTTGTACACCCTCAAGAAAAAAAAGTAAAAAAAAAAAAAAAAGTCTTCGTTTCCCATTGGTCCCTGTCTATACAATTATAGAACTCATATCTTTATGCAGATACTACTTCTGTTTTTATTGCTGTTATCTTGGCAGAGCATTCCTGGCATTTCTTTCCTTTTGCTATTTATTCACTCACTCAACAAATATTTAACAAACATCTGTCAAATGTCAAATGCTACCCTAGATGCTGGAGATATACCAATGAACAAATCAAGCAGAGTTCCTGTCTCCATGGAGCTTGTATTCTTATTGAAGAAGGTGGAAATGTGATGTAGAAGTATACATCCAGTGTCAACAAATGCTATAAAGGAAGAGTGAGGCAGGCTAGGACAAAGCGTGACGTGGTTTTACTAGTTTATAAAGGGAAGGTGATTGATCAAACTGAAAACTTATGGTCTCTTTAGTATCTTACCCTCAAATTCTGACAGGCACCCAAAAGCACGAGCGCATGTATATAAGCATGTGTGTGGAGCCCATGCCTATGTACCTCAGTCATGTGTAAGTGGTATACATGTGCGTGGAGTTTGACATCGGACATCTTCCTTGATCACTCACCATCTTCTATATTAAGGTAGGGTTTTTCACTCAAACTCAGAGCTTACACATTCAGCTAATGTAGCAAGCCAGCTCGCCCCAACGATTCCATGCTTCTTCTTCCTGAGAATTGACATTCCAGACAGGCTGGTATTTATGTGGGTGCTGGGGATCTAAACTTAGCTTCTCATACTTGCATGGCAAGTGCTTTACCCACTGAGCCATCTTCCCAACCAATCCTTTACTGTTCCTTAACTGAGACCTGACTCAGGACATCCGTATTAACATTCCCAAATTTTGGAAAGCTCTGATTCCAATCCCAGAGCCATGGGAACATTGCTTGCTCTTCATTTTCTTGTAGGTCTCTCCTGTTTCACTTTTAAAAACTCAAGAATTTTTAAAATTCTTGAAAACACAGGTAAAATGGCATTTTGATCATATGTGCTTCTCCCGCCTCCCTTCACCTCCCCCCACTTCCCCTATTGCAGTAAATATTAAAAACAGAACACCAGCCCATGTTATCACCGGCACAGTCCAACCACATGGCATCAGCTGGCCAAGAGCACTCAAACTGTCTCCACCTAACTCGCTAAGTTCCCAATTTTACTGCCAGCTACTCTCTGGGCCCTGCAGTGATCTCACCATGGCTAGCCTAAGCATCAACCACCCTTGTGGTTCCCATGGCTGGTTGCTGCCATGCCAGCCCCATGCAACATCTGCCCAACTCACGACTCTCTTGCTGTTGACTCTGTTCAGTCACAATTCCTAGTAACCCAGTAAAATCAAAACTCTAGAAGCTTGTAATTTATCAATCATATTTAGAGCAGTAAATTCTCACCCCACAAAATGTCCACACAATGAATTCAGAGCCAGTTGATATTGATATAAACTGCCCACCTAGATAAGACAAATTGTCCTATAATCCCTTTTATTCATAGCTACCTGTGGCTATTTAAAGCGGTCGTCCTTCTCCTCCTCTGTCTTGGTTCTTCTCCCTCCTTTTATCTCTCTCGCCTCTCAAAAACTCTGTGCCCGCCTTTCATTTTCACTGCCCAATCACAGGCCTTGCTTTATCTTGTGCCTGACCTCACCTGCATATAGACATCAACCCACAGGTAAAATGGCATCTTGATCATATCTACTTCTCCCTCCCGCCCTCCCCTCCCCCCACGTCCCCTTTAATCACTCCCTCCCAATACCTGTCTTCTTGTCTTCTTCTATTACACACTTACACCACATGCACACACACACATACACACACACACACACACACACACACACACTTATGCCCTCACACACTCATACAACCACTTTTGCCTTTGGTCGTGCATCTGCTGGAAATGCTCTCAGCATAGCATCCATCTACAGTAGTGACTGTCCTCAAGGCCTATCTCATCTGTCAGCCACTTATCTGTATGAACTTCCCCTGACGATCTGTTTTTCACCCTCAGGTCTTATAGTAACAATTATTTCTTCCTCATCTGATCCTGATGCCGGTCACTCACACCTTCCCTATGACATTAACCACTCTGTATTGTGCTTATTCAACCTATAACTTTTAAATAATGAAAGTCTTTCCGGTCACCAGGTTCAGAGAACTCAAACAATTGCTGACCTGGAAGAGTCTTCCTGGTGGTTAGCTCTCATAGTGTCGAGTGCAAGCTGCCACAGGAGAAGAGTAATCAACAGTCCTGCCCAGCTATAAACCCTGCAATCAACAATGATTGACTCAGCAAGATATGCCCAACAGTGCAATGTGGTACTAACATCTTGGATGAAACAAAGCTGTCTGACTGGACTAGAAGTCTGCTCTACAGGAGGGAACCTAATGCTTGGCACTGTTGGCACTGAAAACCTAGCCAGGAACCCATGGCTGGAGGTCTAGAGGAGAACCTACTACCACCATTTTTGCTAAAGTAATAACTGCCTTCTAAATATTTATTCTCATACCCAACGATTAGTGTAGTTCTTAGCCCTCAACGAAGAAGTCTCTTTTTTGCAGAGAATGGAAGTTATTGCAGAGATCCATAACTGGTCAAAGTGCAGAGAATAAGGGACTGTCAAGTGACTGTCCTCAAACATACCGCCAACACTCAAAGCTTAGGGAACATCTCACCCCTATTTGAGGACACTTGTGAGCCTTACCCCTTCAATACTGAAACATTGCCTGGTGTGTATTGTATAGGTCTTAGGGAAGCAATCATAGCTTCGAGCAGCATCCCTGTCAAGTTCAGAAAACACCGTTTTGTAACAATTTTATTGCTTCTCTGGCTCTTAAATATTTCCATCCCCTCTTCTGAGATGTTCTCTAAACCCTTTTTGTCAATTTGACTCATCTAAGAAAAGGAAAACTCAACTGAAGAATTGACTCCATCAGATTGTCCTGTGGACAAGTCTGTGGGGCATTTTCTTGAATAATAATGAATGTGGGAGGGTCCTACCCACCATTGATGGTACCATTCTTGGGCATATGGTCCTGGGTTGTATCAGAAAGCAAGCTGAACTTTCTTGTTTGTTCCTGATGCCATCTACACACCACAGACCTAGCCCCAGGGCCACAGATTAATGATCTGAGTTTATTTGAAAACTATCATTACCTAGAAAGTCTAGCTGTGATGGAGAACATCACAGAAAACCACAACTGGTCAAAACACAGAGAACAACTGATAATAGTGTACCCAGCCCCAATTGATACATCTACAACAGAACTCCTATCCCTAATGGTCAAGGAACATCACAGAAGGGAGGATAACAAGATTACAAAAGCCAGAGGAAGTCTGCTATGAGATTGTGTCTCTCAGAAATGACAGGTAAGCTCTACCCATGACATCACAACAGTATGCCTCCCTAACCAAGACACAAACACAACACCAAGAGACACGGGGGTACATCAAAGTGACCCACACATAGACTAATAACTAAAGGTAAGTAATAACTGCTGAGAGAGAGAGAGAGAGAGAGAGAGGGGGGGGGCCAGGGAGATGAGTCTCCTAGTAAGATATACAATGCCAAGCAGTCAGAAATCTTGTACATACAAGCAACACTAAATTGACTCAGTAGATAAAAAAGAAACCATAATAGGACACAGATTATAGGACACAGATTATAGGAGAGGCTGATGGGGAAGATGTAGGATGCATTGGAAGGAAAAGTGAAGAAAAGGGGGGAAATGCTGTATTTACATTTTAACTAAAATGTAAAAACTTAAAGATGAAAGCCAACTGAGCAAGCTGTTTGGAATCAAGTCAGTAAGCAGCTTTTCTCCACAGTTTCTGCCTCTGCTCTTGCTTGAATTCCCGCACTGACTTTCCACAATAGGAAACTGTGACCGAATGTGAAAGCCAACAGTTGCAGCATCCTGCCATCCTATATTTTACCTGCTTTCGCACTGGGGACTTTAAGGATAATTCTGGTTACTGAAGCAAAGGGTTAATCTAAAAGAATGAATGTAGACTTCCCAGCCCTGAGTTGAAAAAGTTGTAGATGCATATTGGTGTAAAAGGCCTGTTCCATAACTGTGGATTCAGTGGGAAAATAAAGAGAATAATAAATGTGCTATGTCACTTCTTCCAGGGTATTAAGCTGGGATCCATTCATAAGCTCCAGGGAGTCTATGGTGATCCTGAGTTTGGAGGTCTGTATTCATATGAGCATGTACATTTTGAACAGGTTTAGGACGTCCCTTAGATTCTAAGAGAGTACCATGGCTTGAAAACAGCAGCCAATGAGCCCTGTTTTAGAGTATTAAGCATTACCTATGGATACTGCCATCCAAAGTCAACCAAGAGCAGTTCCTAAGTTTTCAAGAAGTTGTTGCAAAGGCATTAGCGTGATTTGTGAGAATTAGCAATATGATGCTTAAAGAGAACCTGGAGAGGATGAACCAAGAACCCTAAAATCTCAAAAAGAAACCAAGGTACTTCCAGGGTGAATATGCCTTTCAAAAGACATACAGTTGACATGTGTTTTGTTTTATCTCCACCTGGCTGCCAGTATTAACATTTAATTCACTTCCACTGTCCAGGTCAAAGCAGTAATTTCCATCCCCCAATCAGCAAAGAGTTCAAAGCTAAAGCAGCCAAAGTTGATTTTTAAAAAGAACTCAGTTCGAGAGAGAAATGGAGAAAGAAAAATGCTTAAGGAGCAGATGGCTGTGACGAAGTAGAAGGCACCATTGGTCACAAATCACATTTATTTCACATTCTTAATGCAAAGACCACATGCAAGTCTAAAAGGCATGAAGGCCAGATTAAAGAAATAGGGATAACAAGATCAGGTATGATAAAATGTGTTACTGGGTCGATCTAAACTAGAGCTCAGTGAAAAAAGAGTTTCAAGTGATAGCAGGAGCCTGCCGAGTTCCCAAATGGCTGTCACAACTGCACTGAAGCTTTGAGTTACTAATGGCCAGTTTCTGTTCTCTGAAAGACTGTTTGCAGGGGCAGTTTTTACCCTTTTCTCAGCCACTTTCCCTGTTTTCAACCCTGATTTTTCCAGGAGTGTTCTACTACTGAGGCAGATCACATGATGGCATAGCATTCCAAAGTGAGGTCACACAGCAGGAGTACCAGGCAGAACTTTGAGCCAGCAGGAGACAGTCTTGCAACTAGGGGAGAAAGAGGATGGGCCAAGGAGCAGGGAAGCCAATTAAGACCTGGCACTGGGAACGTATAAATGACCAAAGAAAAGCCATACAGCAATACCAAAACCTCAGACGAAGCATGGTATGGGCCTGTGTGATGGTTAATATTATCAATGTGATGTGCTCTAGAATTGTGGTTCTCAACCTGTTGTGACCCTTTAGTACAGTACCTTATGTTGTAGTTAGTGACTCCCAACCATAAAATTATTTCATTACCACTTCATAACTGTTATTTTGCTACTGCTATGAATCATAATGTAAATATCTGATATGCAGGATATCTGATATGTGACCCCCCCCCCACCAAGAGGGTCCTGACCCACCTGACCCACTGCACTAGAATCAACTAGGAGAAAAGCCTCCAGGCATGCCGGGAAGGGAGTATTTACCTTCTGAGTATGCCCAGGAGGGATTGCTTAGATAAGGTTGGTTGAGATGACAAGAACCCCTTACCCATGTGTAGCACTCCATGGTCTGGGAGAAGAGAAAGTAAGTTGAGTGGCAGCCTTCATAGCTCCATGCCTCCTGCCATGACTCATGACTTTCCTATCATGGTGGACTGTACCCCAAAACCGTGAGTTAAAGTAAATCTGTCTTTCATTGCCTTGCTTTTTGTTGCTGTTGCTTTGGGGGTTTTTTGTTTTGTTTTGTTTTGTTTTGTTTTGTTTTGTTTTTTGTTTTTTTTGAGAGAAGGTCAGTATGGTCCAAATTGGTCCAGAACTCACTGTACAGTCCAGGCTGAGGTTTTCACTGTATAGGTCAGGCTGGCCTATACCCCACTTTAAGCAGCTTTTTTGTGAGAACATTTTCTCCCAGAAATAAGAAAGTTGTGCAAGGCAGTCTGTCATGGCTCAACTTGCAATGATTATTCATGAAAACCAAAAGCCTAGGCCCAGGTTTTCAGAGCCATAGAACACAGTTTTCATTCTGTGTCTGGTCAGCATCTTACATTCCAGAAAGATGAAGAGGTGTAGTTAAAACCTAGAATCTGAGGTTTGGCAAACCTGGAATAAGCTAACCCCTGCTCCCCTTCTCTCTCTCAGACTGATTTGCTGTTACCAACACTAGCCTGAAACTCTATAGCCCAGGTTGGCCTCAAACTTGCCAATCTCCTACCAGTCCTCTAATCTTATTCCCTTAGATAAAAGTTGGAGTTTGGAGAGGTACTATATAAACGTACTATATAGAGGTACTATATAAAGTCCTTTATTTTATTGGATTTTTTATTACATTTCAAATGTTATTCCCTTTCCCGGTTTCCTGGACATAAGCCCCCTATCCCATCCCCCTCCTCTTCTTCTATAAGGGTGTCCCCCCCAGCCACCCCCTTCCTCCCTTGACATTCCCCTGCACTGGAGGGGGGGTCCAGTCTTGACAGGACCAAGGGCTTCTCTTCCCATTAAAGTCCTTCTTAAAGACACTCTCTCAATTGGAGAAAAAACAAGAAGGATTAGCTAAATATACTTTGTCCCCTGACTACACCTCATTATAGTCATTAACTAAAAATGTGTGTGCCGTATTACCTAGCTGCAGTGGAGGGGAACATTTCAACTTACTTGTCCCAATGATATAAATAAGGAAATGGGTTCTTTAAATATATTTTTATTTTTATGTGTATGTATGGATGAATGGGTGTGCACCGTGTATGTGCACTGTGTATATACATCATGTATATGCACCATATATGACAGAGAGACAGGCCCATGGAAGCCAAAAGATGGCATTGGATCTCCTGAATTTAGAATCACAAATAGTTGTGAGCTGCCATGTGGATACTGGGACCCAAACCTGGGGTCTCTTAAAGAGTAGCCAGTGCTCTTAACCTCTGAGTCATCTCTCCAGCCCCAAAGATAAGTTTTAAAAGAAGAAAAACAGGGGGTGGGGATTTAGCTCAGTGGTAGAGTGCTTGCCTAGCAAGCGCAAGGCCCTGGGGTCGGTCCTCAGCTCCGGAAAAAAAAAAAAAAAAAAAAAGGGAGATAGTTCAATGGCTAAAGTGTTTGCCTTAAAAGCATGAGAAACCTGAGCTCAGTCCCCAGAACCTACAAAAAAATTCTAGGGCTTGTAATCCCACCCAGTACTGCTAAGATGAGAGGATCCCTGTGGCTCACTGGCCAGCCAGTCAAGTATGCTTCAAGCCAATGACAGAGAGAGAGAGAGAGAGAGAGAGAGAGAGAGAGAGAGAGAGAGAGAGAGAGAGAGAGAGAGAGAGAGAGAGAGAGGTCAAAGAGACAGAGAGACAGAAACAGAGAGACAGAAAAGTACTCACGAAACACAGTACTAAGTTCTAAGTACCAAAAATTGTTTATACTTAACAGACTGCAGCTTCTATGAAAGCAACAGCTAAGACGCGGCACAGTTGGAGCAACCCAGAATTGCTGAACTGCATCGATTTCCTTTAGACACCTTTCCTTTGTTTTATCCATGCATAGTGCCCTCTGCTGGATGTTCTTAGTTACTGGCACCTTGGTGCCTCCTGCCTGCAGTGCTTCTGAGGACCCGTTTCGTACTTTGGCAGACAAATGCTTCACGGGCAATTGCCACTACCAAAAAGCAATATAAACAGGGACCAGCTTTTTTTCTCCTCATGTTAATCCTTTAACCTCATGCCTAAGTTTCCTATTATCGCAATAATAACTTATTGTAAACTTTGTGGCTCAAAATGACAGACTTATTTCCATTCGATTGTTTTTTTGTCTTGGTACCTGTTGATCGGTGTCTATTTATTTTGTATATGTGTTATGTATATATATTCATGTATGTGTGCATATGTGTGTGTACCCACACACATGTGTGGAGACAAGAAGTTGATCCTGGGTATCTCTAAGAATTGTTTTTCAAACAAGATCTTTCCCTGAATCTAGAGCTTGCCCATTTGGCTAGCAGACTCCAGGGATCCTTCTACTTCTGCCTCCCCAGTGTTAGGATGGGGAGCATTCCTGCATCCTAATATCATGAACTCCATGCCAGGGTTTTTATCAGGACACTAGAAATCACAACTCAGGTTCCCACGCTTACACAGCAAGCCATTCCATTGACTGAGCCATCTCCCTAGTCTCTGTTTATTTTTATCTAACATGCAAAATACAAGACTAATTATGGCATTCTCATACATGCTTTGTCTGGGCTGATCCTCCCTCTCTCTCGTACCCTTCTTCAGTCAATAGTCCTCTTTCCACTTTCATCATTCATGAATTCTATTGCCCTCTCCATGTGCTCCTTTAAAACCATTTCTTTCCATTCTTGAAGCCAGAATTCCAAAGTGAATTTGCCTGAGCTAACATCAGAGTGTCATCAGCTCTGGTTCCTTCTGCAAACTCTGAAAGAGAAGGCCGACTTGACTGCAGTTCTTTTTGACGGTCTGTTCCTCGCATCACTGCTGGCTCTTGTCACACTGCCAATATTGTTCACTCTGATCACCTGACTCCCTCTTATAGACACTTGTAATAATATTTTTAGATATTATCAAGATCCTTAGCTCATTCTTATCTCCAAAGTAGCTATTTCCATGTAAAGCAGCACGTTTATAGATTTCAGGGATTATAACATGAACACCAGCCAGACACAGTGATGTGTATCTCTAATCCCTGCACTCAGGAGATAATGAGTTTGAGGACAGCTTGGGCTTGTCTCAAAAAGGAATGCCTGGTGATGTGCTCTCAAAGCCTTTTGCTTATGCTAGGTTCTGGTTCTTGAGCTACAGGAGAGGCAGGAGAAAAGGCTAGGCAGTTAAGAGAATGGACTGCTCTTCCAGAGGTTGCAGGGTTGATCCCTAGCACTCACAACCATGTATAACTCCAGTTCTGGGGAATATGATGCCATCTTCTGGACTCTATGAGCACCAGGTATGCAAGTAGTGCACAGAACAACATGCAGGCAAAACACCCATATACATACAAATTTAAAAATTAATAAAATATAAAAATGAAGCAGCAGGATCATTTAACCAGGGGCAAAGAAGACCACATTCTAGTTGCAAATCTACCTCCCTTTCCTACCTGAGTAACCTTAGGTAGGATCCAAGCATCACTTCCTTCGTGTATTAGCAGGTATTGTGAATAGTCCCTCATTCACATGTTTTGACTGAATATGGGAAAAGCTCTTTACATAGCAGAGTAGTACAGAAGATACATTCATTACATTAGCAGGTATGGTGGGTGTTGGCATAGGGAAACAGTGTGAGAAAGCTACAATAGGAAAGAGGAAAGGTAACAGTTTGGATGGAAAAAAATCCCCACAGGCTTTCTAATGTTTGAAAACTTAGTCCTCAGTGGATGGCTAATTTGGAAACTTGTGACATCTTTAGGAAGTGGTGCTGCTAGAGGAAGTGGATCACTGGGGAACAGACATTGCGTTACAGCTCAGTCTCATTTCCAGCCCCAACCTGTCAATTTTCTGGCCAACCAAGATGTAAGCAAGCTACTTCTTGCTCCTGCCACCACAGAGGTATTGGTCTCCATGGTGGGCTGTATCCAATCCAATTGGGAGCCAGAGTAAATGCTTCCTCCCTTAGGTTGCTTCTTGTCAACTATTTTGTCACAATGATGGGAACAGTAATGAATACAATGCTAAGTAATGGAGGTGACAAGCAAGACTGTTAACCAGGAAGAAGTTACATGGTGTACATGAGCCCACATCTGTGTTTCTTTGGGCTCAGAAGAAAATGGTCTTCATTTTTCCAAGGTTACTGGGCTTTATAAACAAAGAATGGCTTCCATTTGTTCTTATTTTGGCCAAGCCACCTTTGAAAAACCCCAAAGCATGAAAGCGATTCCTTAGCTTGTAGGTCAGTTGCAAAGGCACAGAGGAACAAACTGCCAAGAAGAAGGGGACAATACCCAAACTTTCTGGTTGATGTGAGAAAAGACAAATGCTAGATGCCTGTCCACAGGTCCCATGCAAGCTGCTGACCAGTCTGCAGTTGTATAATACCTCTTGATTACTAATTACAGCCTTGGGTAAGCACTTTACTCTCTCCATGTGCTTCAATTCCTTCACAGCCGAGGAGCCGATTACTGGTACTTACCTTTCAAACACATTTTAAGGATAAAGTGAAGCTTCTTATTCTAAATTTATCACTGTATCTGGCAATAAAGAACCCATAAATGTCAACAGGTATATATCTAAGATAGTTATAAGCTATCTTAAATACCTTAGGGGCCTGAGGCTATTTTTTCAAACTGCCTCCTACTCCAAGAAAGGACTAAAGCCTTCTCTCACCCTGTCTTGCTATGCCATTGTCCCCAATCCACAAATATTTCTCTCTACAACTATAGCACAGATAGGAAAGAACAACAGAAACAAATAAATGCCATGTGTGTGAGCCTGTGTCACATAGTGTATATAGATTGACCTTGACGGAAGTTTGGAGGTGACTCCTGTCACCACACCTAACAACTTGTGTTCAATCCCCAAAACACACATGTTGGAATAAAAGCTGCCTCCCACAAGTTGTTGGTTGACACCATATGCAAGCCCCCCTACACAATAAAATTTAAATCTTTTTTTTCAGTTCCCACCAATCCTACTTGACTCCTCCTCAAAGCTATCATACTTCATTCGTGCATTTTGTACCTTCATATGCATCTTCACTTTGTGTTCTGGAGGCTTTTTCATAAATGGATCTAGGCTTTACATACTGATGTGAACTAATATGTCAAGCAAAAATGTGTCTTGGATGTCTATAACAATACATACAAGTACATCCAGTTTTTTTCACATTGCTGAATACTATTTCATACTAACATATACACCAGGGAGATACTAAATATCACTACTACCTTTGTTCTTGAACAAGATGGTGCTGAATCATGGAAAGTAGTGACTGGTTAAGGCATCATAGGAAGCTAGGTGTAGCTTATTCTGACTACTATCCTAGAACTTTTCTTTTAAAAGTCTGGGTATGACAGCAGGCTCTCTTAAAACTTACCTTCTCAAAAAAAAGAAAGAAAGAAAGAAAGTAAGTAAGAAAGAAAGAGAAAAAACCACTTGCCTTCTCTTCCACTACCATTTCTATTTAAAACATCCACCACCACCACAAACAACAATGATAATAATAATAATAATAATAATAATAATAATAATAAACTACTCTTGGGTACTATGTCTGCAGACTGGATGAACTGCTATATCACATCTTTAGTGACATCTCACAATCACCACCGTTTGATATCCTGGTTGTGAAATAGTTTGACCAAGGTCTTACTCAACCTCACTATGTTTGCTTTATAGACACTCCACGAACCCCCAAGAGCCCTCATCTTACTCAAGAGTAGCAAAATTGTTAAGGGCTAGCCACAGCCCTCTCATTAATAAAGTGCTTTTATAGCATGAGTAAGTAGAGATGGCCCCGCTTGGGGTTTAGCGGCAGCTGCTGCCCTGGTACATGTCACCTGCAAACCAAATTAAAGATCTCGACATGAAAGATTATCTTGGTTTGTCTGGAGTCGTGGTTTCTCAACCTTCCTAATGTTTTAACCCTTTAATACAGTTCCTCATGTTGTGGTGACCCCCCCAACCATAAAATTATTTTCATTTCTACTTTATAACTGTAATTTTGCTGCTGTTACAAATTGTAAATATCTGATATGCAGGATATCTGATACACAAAAGGGTTGTTCAACCACCAACTGGTCACAACCCACAGGTTGAGAACCACTGGTCTAGAGAGCTCCAATATAAAAAATGGTCAGTCTAAGGAAGACAAAGAAAGTTAAAGTCAGAGAAGATATGACTATGGAAGCAGAAGTCTGAGTGATATGTCTTAGAGCAAAAGAAAAAGGGGAGCTTCTAGAAGCTAAATGGGCAAAGAAACAGATCCCCCCAGACTCAACTTGTCAGAACATAGTCTATGAATGGAGTCATATGAAAATTTTGAGGACCTGTGAGAAAACAACAAGAAAACATGAGTCTTGTGATGTCAGTTTCTTCAAAACATAGAATTGTTCTTGGAATGTGTTTTCACGCTCCTCCTAGGTATATCAAACGGGAGTGAGTTCACTTGTTATTCATATGGCACTGTGGAAAAGCATGGTTTGGCCACATGTGACTGCCGGTGTGCTTGCATACTTTACTCATGTGATTCTTAACGTCAGAGTATAAATTGTCCAATGCTCTGAATAAAGCTGCCTTTTGCACGAGTTTAGTCCAGTTTGTTTTTAGGCCCAACTCTTCCAGGTTCACATAGCCAACTAAAGCAGTAAGCACCTACAGAAGAAACACATCCTGACACCTTGATTTTAGCCCTGTAAAGACCCAACCCAGACTTCTGGCTGTGAGAAAAGAAGCGATTTGTGAGTTGCTTTGCTGCTGTTATTTTGGAGACAGGATCTCATGTAGCCCAGGCTGACCTTGAACTTACTACGTGACCAAGGATGACCTTGAACTTCTGGTCCTCCTGCCTCTACTTCTCAAGAGCTAGGCTTAAAGGCAAGTACCACCACTTCCAGTTTTATGGAGTACAGGGACCTAACCCAGGATTTAACACACACTAGGCTAGAGGTCTACCAACTGAGCTACATCTCCAGTCCTTGAAAAGATAATACATTGGATTTGTTTTATTAAATGTTGATTTCACTTTCAGTTATGTGTATGAATGCATGTGTAGGTGTAGGTGTCTAAGATGGCCAGAAGACAGTGTTCAATCTCCTGGAGCTCGACTTACAGATAGTTGTGAACCACTCAAGACTAATACCGAGAACCTAACTCCAGTCCCCTAAAAAAGCAACAGTCCATCTTAAAATGCTGAACTATCTCTCCAAGCCCAGATTTGTTTTATTATAAATCAAGTGTGTGGTACTATGGTACAATAGCAAAAAGAAACCAATATGACCAGTCACCTGAGACCAAAGGAAAACAAGGAAAAGTTCAGAGATCAGCTGGAGATGCTGTTGAAGTGCAGACTCTGGTTCGGGTCCTGTGCAAGGCCTGAAACTGCGCATTTCTCCTGATCTCTCAGGCCATACAGATGTTTCTGACCCACGCTTGAATTGGAAATGTGCCAACCACCAATGTGCACATTAACTAGTATTTCACATTCATTTGTTTCTATCAATAATTTTTGATATACAAAATAACGGATTGCATAGTGGCATTTTCAGACATGTGCATCACTGCACTTTGCTCCTATTCAGCCCCTCTCTTACCTATGAGAGAGAGAGAGAGAGAGAGAGAGAGAGAGATATTAAAGATAGATTCTACATAAAAGAAAAAAGTGATATTTGTCTTTTCTGCCCTAATTACCAATGTTTTAGTATCACTCAGATGTACATTTTGGTTCGCATTGTGTTAATACAACTAACAGATACTAAAGGACAGTAACACCCATGCAACCTTTTACAATTTATGTAGCCTTCATTTTGCCATTCTCACAACCCTGTGATATAGAGAGCATCTTCCCCAGAATAAATAGGGGGAAAATAACAAAAGCTAAAAAAAACAAAGATGAAGCCATCTGTCAATCAAACTCAGGAGTATAGATCCCCAGGCTCTAATCCTGGAGCCTGTGTTTTGTCTGTTAAACAGTTGTTCTCAGTCCTAATTAAGTACCTGAATGGCCTTATATGAATCCAGATGCGTATCCCAGACTACCTTTTGTGTGTTGCCTAAATAACAGTATATTTTTGGAATTGACAGGTACTTCCAAAGCACAGCTGGGGGTGGCAGTGCTTGCCTTTATTGCCAGCACCTGGGAGGCAGAGTCAAATGGAAGTCTGTGAGTGGAAGGCCAACCTGGTCTATATAATGAGTTGAGGCTAGCCAGGGCTACATATCCTGGCTAAAAACAAAATTGAATCATCACTCTAATGCCAGGTATTGTGGCCCATGACTGTAGTCCCAGCCAAAGACTGAGACAGGAGGATTGCTCCAAGTTCCAAGCCAGCCTAGGCTACAGAACTGGACCCTGTTTCAGGAAAATATTAGTATTCTAATATAGTTCTTTAGCCAGCAATAGTAGTGATTGTAAACTTAGAGATGCTTATTCAGGAGCTGGGGATGCAGCTGTTAAGAGACAGCTTGCCTGGAATTTGTATCTGATATCCATATTTGGTCCTCAGGACTGCACAGATTGTATTTGGTGGCACATAACAGACCTGCAATCTGAACATTATAGAGGAGGTGTCAGGAGAGTTAAAAGTTCAAGGTCACCCACAGCTACAAAGTGAGTTTTGAGGACCAACCTGGGAAAAATGAAATGCTGTCTCAAAAAACTTTACAGATTTGAAGGCTCATTCAGACCTACTGAATCAAAAATCTGACTTGTAAAAAGCCTTCAAAGTTATTCTGATGTCCTCACAAGTTTGAACATTAGCTTGCAAAGGTTCAAGTTAACGTTACATATAAAGTCAGAGCTGTGGAAGCAAAAACCACAAATTAAGTCCAGGTATAGGATTAAGGCAGATTCAAATCAGCATCCTAAATGAAGTTAACAAAGATTACAATATTGACTCCCCTGACACAGGTTTTTTTTTTGTTTTGTTTTTTTCCTGAGCCTTGGTAGAAGAGACATCTGCCCAAAGCCCTCTCCAACTGTCAAAACATCCTGATATTTGCTCCTACTCTGCACCTTGCTCTGCACTCTCTCACTGAAAACACTAACCTTTCCCATTTGTGCTTTCACCTGGATTGAGTAAACAGCTTCTAACCACTCTTCTTCCCACCCCTCTCTTCTTGGTATCCAAGATGAGAGCAGCAGGGAGGCAAAAGGTTAGTTATAATGTCCCCGGGTAAATGGATATACAACCTGAGGTGGCCTGACTTCCACAGCTGGCCTCTCTGTACTCATCATCTGCTTTAGCAACTGGCTCACCCTTTGACCTAACTCCCAAGAGCCCTATCCCTGGAAAATTCCACTGCCAAATGCTGAGCTCACCTCTTCCTCAGAGATAATACTGGGTCTACAGGATGAAAGTTACAAGGCTGCCAGCCATTCCTTACTGACCACAGATATAACCCACCCACCAGTATGGAAACAGTTACCAACCACTGTACCCATGAAACAACAGAGATAGGGAATTGTCCCCCTTCTAGACCAAATGCTAGCTATTAAGAATTTTTTGCCTTGTCTTTACTGACCTTCTGAATCAATGTGTGGATATCCAAAGGAGAAGAAATAGGGAAGGTGTACATCCTATTTGAGAGAACTTTGCCATACTGGGAATTAAAAAAGCATAGGTTAAATGTGTGGGAACACCCCTGAAAGGATACTGTGCCCCTCAAATAGCATATCTGCCTCACTTTACTTCACTGATTATGATCATTTTTGCTTGATTAAAAGCGATCATAATAGTAACTGAGAATTATTTATTAAGCAAATGTTTAATTAAGCTGAGATCAGTTACTAATCTAGCACTTGACCCATAGGAAGAAATGAAAGTTTAATATGCAGCTACAGAGAGAGAAAAGTATGATTAGAGTCGATTAGATCTTCTGTCAGACAGAAAGCCTGACAAAGGTTCCTATCCCTTCATAGCCCTTGGTGCATCAATGAAGGGAGGGGCCCCAATGGACAGTGTGTGCTAGGTACTTGGGAGTTGTCTAGTAACTTGGATGGTAGAGGGGAGGGACTAGCTCGGGGCCTGGGGACAGATTTGTTCTGAGATTGCTGCCTTCAGAAAGCTAGAAAAGCCGGAGGCTGAGGACTGACAAGGAGAGGATGAGTAAGCCTTGATGACATCAGGAACCCAAAGATGGCAGGCTGCCAGACTGGTCTGCCGGTAATGGCCAGAACTGCGCTGTGACTCTGAACCAGAGCACATCTAATCCTGTCCTGAGAATCTGAGCTCAAGACCCAGCATGCCCTTATAAGTGGAAGTCCTGCTACCTCGAACCATGGAGTCATCTTTCTCATTTGGAGTGATCCTTGCTGTCCTGACCATCCTTATCATTGCCGTTAATGCACTGGTGGTTGTGGCTATGCTGCTATCAATCTACAAGAATGATGGTGTTGGCCTTTGCTTCACCTTAAATCTGGCCGTGGCTGATACCTTGATTGGCGTGGCTATTTCTGGGCTAGTTACGGACCAGCTCTCCAGCTCTGCTCAGCACACACAGAAGACCTTGTGTAGCCTTCGGATGGCATTCGTCACTTCTTCTGCAGCCGCCTCTGTCCTCACGGTCATGCTGATTGCCTTTGACAGGTACCTGGCCATTAAGCAGCCCCTCCGTTACTTCCAGATCATGAATGGGCTTGTAGCTGGAGGATGCATTGCAGGGCTGTGGTTGATATCTTACCTTATCGGCTTCCTCCCACTTGGAGTCTCCATATTCC
This sequence comes from Rattus rattus, assembly GCF_011064425.1. Classification (NCBI taxonomy): domain Eukaryota; kingdom Metazoa; phylum Chordata; class Mammalia; order Rodentia; family Muridae; genus Rattus; species Rattus rattus. The sequence goes on from NC_046172.1 coordinate 109,629,628, forward strand.
AACAGACCACCTACCACGGGCCCTGCACCTTCTTTGCTGTGTTTCACCCAAGGTTTGTGCTGACCCTCTCCTGTGCTGGCTTCTTCCCAGCTGTGCTCCTCTTTGTCTTCTTCTACTGTGACATGCTCAAGATCGCCTCTGTGCACAGCCAGCAGATCCGGAAGATGGAACATGCAGGAGCCATGGTTGGAGCTTGCCGGCCCCCACGGCCTGTCAATGACTTCAAGGCTGTCCGGACTGTATCTGTCCTTATTGGGAGCTTCACCCTGTCCTGGTCTCCGTTTCTCATCACTAGCATTGTGCAGGTGGCCTGCCACAAATGCTGCCTCTACCAAGTGCTGGAAAAATACCTCTGGCTCCTTGGAGTTGGCAACTCCCTGCTCAACCCACTCATCTATGCCTATTGGCAGAGGGAGGTTCGGCAGCAGCTCTGCCACATGGCCCTGGGAGTGAAGAAGTTCTTTACTTCAATCTTCCTCCTTCTCTCGGCCAGGAATCGTGGTCCACAGAGGACCCGAGAAAGCTCCTATCACATCGTCACTATCAGCCAGCCGGAGCTCGATGGCTAGGATGGTAAGGAAGGGGTGTTTCCAAGTGCCTTTCCCATCCCCACTCTGGGTCCCAGCTAGGTGATAACATATGACACCCCCCAAAATGTCAGATCTTCCATTAGCAAATTGACCACCCTCCTATGTCTTACACCTTCAGAATGGGGCAAATGAGGCTGGATCCTGACTTTCATCTCTAACCAGTGTCTGTACCTGCGAATCCCCACCCTTTCTTGTCCTTTGAAAATAGGTCTATTTACTGTACAGGTATACTCGCTTCAAAGAGTGAAAGGGTGTTTGTATAGCAGACTCTATTTTTTATTAAATCAAAGCAACACTGTCCAATAGAAATATAATGTAAGGTGCAAACACAATTTTAATGTTCTAGTAAACATGTTAAGAAACAGGCAAAATTGAGGGGTTTTTAGTTTCAGCTTTGATTTCTAAATCCTTATTTTACTTGTATATAGCTATGGGGTGCAATGTGATACTTCAAATGTACAGTATATACTGGTCAAATCGGAGTTACATTCCTATCACATTAAACATTAATATTGATGTTTTATTTAACCTAGCAGTTCAAAATATTACTGACTCAACATTTAATCAATACAAAACTTACTATACATTTTTCATGCCAAGTCTTTGAAATCACGTGTGCATTTTTACTCTTTCAGAACATCTCAGTTCAAACTGACGACACCTCAATGCTCAAGAGCCATAAGTAGTTAAAGGGCCCATACTAGACAGCACAGCACTACCGATCCAGTTCTTTTTAAGTATTTATTTTGGTGATTGACTACAGCAATCACTCTCATCAGAGTCCCTACCATCTCTAACTTAAATCACAGGTTACACATGGCAAGTTCACACTGAATTCAGGAACCTAGATTATAGAAGCCAATGTCTGTCTGTCATCATGGGGCTCCAAACAATGTTTCTTTAGTAAATCCCCTCTCTAGTGATCATTTCTGTTGTTAGCATACCCCATGCACCACCTTTATAACTCTCTGGGTCACCTTGCCCCCTGTTGCCTCCTATGTCACTTTACAGCTACTTGCTGATGACAGTACACAACCCCAAATTGAGACACTGAAAGGGAAGGAAGAGAGAAAGAAGGTAGGAACAAAGGTAGGCACTGCTACGCTCTCCAGCGTGAACCCACGTTGCTCCTCAGAACTACGTTTTTCATTGAATTCGTTCTGAAATGTGTGTTTTCCTTAGAGACTCAATCATGTAAGGAGCCACTAATAATTGCACAGGAAACTAGCTCGTCTGTTTTGTTTCTGAATAGTATAGAAAACGGCAGTGTTGAAGGCTGAAGATGTAGTACACTGGCCTCGAACATATCAGATCCTGGGTTCCGTCCATCTTCAGTGCCCCACCCCTAGCAAATGTCCATGCTTCTCTCAGGGCACTCCAGGCAGTGATACTCAGGGCAAAATTGGGACGGGGGGCATCCAGGAACTCAGGAACCGTGCTTTTCCTTGCTCTGCTTCCCTCTCCTTCCCTATCCTCCTGCTCTCCACCATGGATTACTAGAGTCTGACTCTCAGAACGCCGAGTTTAATGACCTCCCAGAAAGACAGATGATAACAAACAGAGGGAGGAAAGAAAGGAGAACTGTGGATTGATCCTTCTTTGATTCAGACTTTAAACACCCCGAAATGCTATTCCCTCACTACCTTTAAGAGGATGGATTCATGTGAACAAATGCAAATGCTTATTCCGAGACACTATCGGAATTCTTCTTTCGAATCTGAAATACTATTCGGAAGCCATCCTCCTCTCCACAGGATGTCATCACAACATGATGTTTATCAATTGATTTTTCTTAATTCTCCTTTAGTCTTAACTCTCAACTTTCTTGCATCCGCCACTCAGAGGATCATGATGACTTCTTTGCTATTCTATGTGATACCCTATCTTCATCCTCAATTTAAGTATGAACCTGGTTCCTGCTGGTCTATACCATACACATCAACCCTGCTTGTGTAAGGTGCACTGCCTCAGGAGGACAGGGCTTGCTTTCACTGCAGCACATTTTATCTTCCTACACCTAAGGAAGTTTTTGCTTCTTGAATGGATTAGAGAATCCAATGAGACTCCAAGTACAAAGCCACCATCAAGTAATGGTTGGTCCGAGTTACTGTAAACTAACAAAATACAAATAAAAAGTGGATTTCGGGTAAGATTGAAAACAGGCTCAACGCAATTCCCTCTCTGTTGGTGTTCACAGCTTAATTCTTGGCTTTGGTGGAAAAGAGAGATCTTGCTAAGGTAATATAAGTTATGTGGGACAGAATTATTTAATTAACCTGATTTAATCATTCCATATTATAAACATATTAAAGCATTATGTTGTACTTCATACATATACACTTATTTTTCAACCAGAAACTAAAATGTAAAGGTGTTTTAAAGCCATAAGAGAAAAGCAGGGGCTAAGGGGAAGCTAGGTGATGCATGAAGGATTAGCTCCAGTGTAAGAACCCTGCAACCTCTGTGAGGCAGCACTGCAGCTGAGAAATCACAGATTAAGTGTTCAATTGGGATTCACTCAGTAATTCTTTTTTTTTAATTATTTATCTTTTACTTTTCTAGACTTATTTTTATTGTTTTGCATGTATGAGTGTTTTGACTCTTTGTATGTCTGTGCACCACATGTGTGTCTGGTGCACAAGGAAGCGGTAATCCTTCATAAGGGTACTAGAAAAGGAACCCGAATCCTTTAGCAAGAACAAGTGCTCTTAACAACTGAGTCAACTCTCCAGCCCCACTTGTTCCAATTAAAACAAAACTCCTGTTGAACTGGGGTAATCAGATTAACCCATGTAACTACAGTGAGAATCAACTCAGATATGTTCGTGAAGATGCCTAGTAAACTACAAGACATGGTTAGTTTTCTTCCATTCAAGAAAATTCTAAAGAATGAAACATGTAGGTGAAACGTTTAAGGGAACCCATCATATTCAGATATTATGATCTCCAAGGCAAGGGCAATTTGGCTCAGAACTGTGAAACCTTCACCCAATAAATAAGCTTTATTTTAAATAAGGGATAAGATGCAGTGTACAGGTCTAGAGGAATGACTCAATGGTTAAGATCACTTGTTCTAGGGGTTGGGGATTTAGCTCAGTGGTAGAGCGCTTGCCTAGCAAGCACAAGGCCCTGGGTTCGGTCCCCAGCTCCAAAAAAAAAAAAAAAAAGATCACTTGTTCTTTTAGAGGACCTAGTTTTGTTTCCTAGTACCCACATGTTGACTAACAATGTCCTGCTGTAACTCCAGTTTTGGGGGATCTGACACCCTCTTCTGGTCTCTGTATGCACATGTACATGGTTCTCAGCATACATGCAGGCCTACACAAATACATATAAAATAATGTTTTGAAATATATGCAGGAGTTCAAGGTCAGTCTGGTCTACATAGTGAATTTCAGGACAACCAGGGTTATAGAGAGAGACTCTGTCTCAAAACAACCAAAAAATAAAAAAAAAAATAATAAAAATAAAAATAAAAAATATTCAGGAAGAGGGGCTAGAGAGGAGAGCATCCATGTGGTAACTCATGAGTGTAACTCTAGCTCCACGAGATCTGACACCCTTTTCTGGCCTCTACAGACACTGTATACATGTGATACACAGACACTGTACACATGTGATGCACAGACACTGTACACATGTGATACACAGGCTTACATTCTGGCAAGCACTCATATAAATAAAATGAAATAAAAATAAATTAAATCCTCCCAAATAAAAGATTCGAGGTATAAAAAAACACGCAATAAATGTATTATCTTAGCAGCATCAAGGCAGAGCAAGATATCAACAAGGCTGTAGTATTACACACTAGGGTTTCAAAGTGACTGCGATTAGGTACATTATGTTAAATAAGGTTCCCAGACCAGAGATACAAAATGCTATGCAAAAGCTAATGGCTTCCTTTGATGAAGGCTCCTTCACGGAGAAGAGGAAAAAGACTTTATTCACACAGCCAATGGTATCCCACAGACTTACAAAGAAGGCAGATTCTATTCAGCAAGTGATCAAAACATCCAAAAGATATTAAGACACTGGCCTAATCAATATAGAATTATCAGTTATCTTCAGTTTCCAAGAGCAGCTTACTGTAAATTTGTTGGAAAAATTGTCTTACGATCAAGTTTCATATTAAATCCTTGAGAAACCCAACCAATGCATATCACATTTCTGTTTCAGCTTCAGGACTTCTCTCCAGAACATGAAATCACGTACCCTTCTGTATGATGTGCTTTGAATGTTTTACAGCTGGTAAAAGGAGGTTGCCCTAACCTGCCAACACTCTTGCATGACCATTCAGTTCATCTCTAGGAGTCAGCCAGCCAGAACCACCCTTGGGATAGCTTCTCCTTAGATGAAGTATTAACAGACTCAGAGGATAATTAATGTCACAAGCTTGATTTCATTCTCAGCAAGTTTGGTAACTGGCCAAACTGAGCAGATACCACTGAAACGAGCAAACATGAGTGATCCTCTGAGGACATGCAGGGGATAAGAAGAAAGAAGATGTCAACACGTGCACAGTAAAAACAGCGATCCAATCCAGGACAGACTGCAACTCCTCTTGTCAGTCAAAACTGAAGGATAACTTCAGTGCCTTCCTTACTGTTCCCTCAAAGGCTGCTGAGCCATGGGAACATCCCCTTTCTAGGAATTCTCATTTGCTAACACAGTGGTGACACCTACAGAACTGAACTCTCATTCATTAACCATGTCTCTCCTCCTGTCTCTCCCCCAAACATTTCAGAGGGAGGTGCTGCACCATGGCATCTTCGCTGCGATTTCTTTTAGAGGTGCACACTGATGTATGAAAGATATTTATTCTCCCTTCTCCTTATTAAAACTTTTACTCGTTTTAGAAAGTTTTGGAAATAATTTAGGTACTTATAATTATACCCTCCGGAGATGGCCGCTTTCATTCTCCATCTTTTTTTTACACTTTATATTATATTATGCATATATTCCTATGTCACTGTGTCTTCTTCAAAAGTATACCATAATAGCTGTATGTATATTTTCAACAACTGAATATGTACTATTTTAATCACTTCCTATAGTTGTGCCCAGGTTTAGTATTTGTTATATCAGCATAAATAACCTTTGCATAAATCTCTAATGTGCCTCTCTTCAATCACTGCAGGAGACAGTCTTCAAAGCAGCACTATTAAATAAACAATTGTTATGTCTTGATAAGAATTTAGATTCAGGCTGTGTGTGTGTGTGTGTGTGTGGCACACACCTTTAATCCCAGCACTAGGGAGGCAGGGGAAGAGTTTGAGGCCAGCCTAGTCTACATAGTGAACTCCAGGACAACTAGGACTATATAGAGACCTTGTCTCAAAAACAACAAGAACAAGAACAAAATAGATTTAGGCTGCGTTTCCTTGAGTTAGCTACTAAGGGACATCATTTCTAAACTGCACGTGACCATGCAGCCCTGACATGACTATCTCAAGGAAATAAAAGCCCACAAGTTGCTGAAACATAAGACATTCCAAGAAAACTTGGTTTACTTTATGTCTGCTTTAACAAAGGGAAATTTTTGATAAAGCGTGCTTATCAAGATGCTTAATCAATTCAGAAAGCTGGACTACAGAACACAGTAGTCTAAGAATGCCCTTTACCATGTAATTCCATCAATACAGCAAAGTGTGATATTCAGGTATCGATTTCAACATTGCCAGTCAAATTTTTCTGAAGCTATCTTTGTATAGTATCACAAACTACTAAACAGGAGTGAGAGCCAAGCATTTACACACAGATCTAGGAGGTAGTTCTTTATGTTGAAGATAAGCTGTAGTCCTCTGAAAGTCTTACTGAATAGGAAAGATGTGCGCTGACTGCTGGGTCAGGCAGGCAGGATAAGGTGCATGGGAGTTTAACATGCTCTCCAGCCAGATGTTTCCTACATTTACAAGCCGTCAGGTCACACTCAGTTGCTCCGCTCAAGCAGCCCTCTCATGAGGAAGCCTAGAAACGACCAATGCAGCTGCTAAGGCTTTAAGTGTGTTTTCACAAAGCACCCCCAATTTTTTAAAACTCTGCTCCATTACAGTGGGACAGGCAGGATTCATTTGCTCCTGAGTGCTGGAGGAAGTAAGATCAAGCAAGAGGAAGGAAAGCCTGAGGAAATTCCACATATGTTTGTTCCTTTTTGATATATGCTGCCTGACGATTCCATGATTTAATCCCATTTCCCATTCACCATAATAACTGGGTATCGGTCCCAGTTCTGTCTCAATTGTGTTGACATTAAGGCACGACAGAGCTGATAAATACACCGAGACAGCGCTGTCTCAGGTCCTGTAAAAGGCCTTACAAAACTGTTAAATGAATTTTTATAATGTGTTCACTGACACAGTCAACAGATGTGAAAGCACTTCACACAGAAAGGCAATTGACTATCCTCTCAGCTTGGGATGACTTCAGGAAGGGGTGAGATGCAAAAAACCAATAAATTATGGCTGAATGGCTACGAGATTATTTCAAGTGTGAAAAACTGATTCAGAATAACTGGTTCTTTATCCCTCAAAGTTTTGAGCACCAGGTTCCCTCATAATCTTATTACAGTGACATTAAACTTTTTTCTTACTAAGTGGGAGGAACACAGATGCATCATAAAACATTTAGAATGAGTAAGACATGGCCCAACCAACAGGAGTCTGATGCTGAGATAGTGAATAAAGAGAAGTACCCTTTAGACTAAAACTAGAAATGATTATTACAGTTCTGATGGGGAAGTCATTAATTACATACTTTTTTATTAAGGACAGTGAACCTTTTAAAAGATTTGTTTTGATGCATATGGCCTTTTTGCCTGTGTATATGTAGGTGTTTTGCATGCGTGCCTGGTACCTGCAGAGGCCAAAAGTAGGTTCTGGATCTCTTGGAGCTGAAGTTACAGTTGTGAGCTGCTGCACAAATACTAGGAACTGGATCTGCACATTCTGCAAGAGCTGCAAGTGCTCTTAAATTCTGAGCTCCTGAAAGGCAACTTTTTGTTTGTAACCCTCTCTGCCTCTGCCTCTGCCTCTCTGCCTGCCTCTGCCTCTGCCTCTCTGCCTCTGCCTCTGCCTCTGCCTCTGTCTCTGCCTCTGCCTCCTCTGCCTCTGCCTCTGCCTCTGCCTCTGCCTCTGCCTCTGCCTCTCCCCTCTGCCTCTGTCTCTCTGTCTCTCTGCCTCTCTGCCTGCCTCTGCCTCTGCCTCTGCCTCTGCCTCTCTGCCTCTGCCTCTGCCTCTCTGCCTCTCTCTCCTCTGCCTCTCCCTCTGCCTCTGCCTCTCCCTCTGCCTCTCTCTCTCCCCTCCCTCTCCCTCTGCCTCTGCCTCTGGCCTCTGCCTCCCGCCCTGCCCTCTGCCCTGCCCTCCTGCCTCCTGCCTCCTGCCCCCTGCCTCTCCTGCCTCTCTGCCTCTGCCCTCTCCTCTACCCCTCTGCCTCTCTGCCTCTGGCCTCCCTGCCTCTGCCTCCTGGCCTGGGCACCTACCTCTGCCCTGCCTCCGGGGCCCCCTCTGCCTCTCTGCCTCTGCCTCCGCCTCCGCCTCTGCCTCTACCCCTGCCTCCTCTGCCTCTGCCTCCTGCTCCCCTCCTGCCTCCGGGCCTCCTCTGGCCTGCCCTCCCCTCTGCCCTCCTCCCCACCTCTGCCCTCGCCTCCTCTCTGCCTCCGTCTGCCCCTCTGCCTCTCTCCTCCTCGGCCCCGCCTGCCCCTCTGCCTCCCTGCCCCTACCCCTCCTGCCCTCTGCCCCTGCCCCCCACCTGGGCTCCCGCCCTCTGTGCCTCTGCCTCTCTGCCTCTCTGCCTCTGCCTCTGCTCTCTGCCTCTCTGTCTGCCTCTGCTCTCTACCTCTGCCTCTGCCTCTGCCTCCTTCGCTGCCTCTACCTCTGCCTCTGCTTCTCTGTCTCTCTACCTCTGCCTCTGCCTCTCTCTCTCTCTACCGCTGCCTCTGCTTCTCTGTCTTTCTACCTCTGCCTGTGCCTCTGCCTCTCTGCCTCGGACTGCCCCTCTCTGCCCCTGGGCCTCTCCTGGCCTCCCCTCTGCCTCTCTCTGCCTCTTCCTCCTGGCCTCTTCCCTCTACCTCTGCCTCTCTCCTCCGCTACCTGCCACCTCTCTACCTCTCTGCTCACCCCTGCCCTCTGCCTCTGCCTGCTGCCTCTACCTCTGCCTCCCCTGCCTCCTGCCCTCCTGCCTCCCCTGCCCCTCTGCCCTCCCTGCCTCCTGCCTCTCCCTGCCTCTGCCTGCCTCTGCCTCTCTGCCTCTGCCTCTGACTCCACCTCCCCCTCTTGCTTTGCCTCTTCCTCGTTCTCTCTCTCTGCCTCTGCCTCTTCCTCTGCCTCTCTGTCACTCTGCCTCTCTACCTCTGCCTCTGCCTCTCTGCCTCTGCCTCTCTGCCTCTCTCTGCCTCTGCCTCTATCTCTCTGCCTCTCTGCCTCCTCTGCCTCTGCCTCTCTGCCTCTCTGCCTCTCTGCCTCTGCCTCTACCTCTGCCTCTCTGCCTCTCTGCTGTCTCTTATACACATCTAGATGTGTATAAGAGACAGGTGTAGATCAGGCTGGCCTCTAACTATCAGTCAGCCTCTGCCTCTCTGCCTCTGTCCTCTGCCTCTCTGCCCCTCTGCCTCTGTCTGCCCTCTCTCTGCCTCTCTGCCTCTGCTCTGCCTCTGCCTCTCTGCCCCTGCCTTTGCCTCTCTGCCTCTCTGCCTCTGCTTCTCTGCCTCTGCCTCTTTCTCTGTCTCTATGCCTCTGCCTATGACTCTCTGCCTCTCTGCCTCTGCCTATGACTCTCTGCCTCTCTGTCTCTCTGCCTCTCTGCCTCTCTGCCTCTCTCTCTCTCTCTCTCTCCCTCTCTCTCTCTCTCTCTCTCTCTCTCCCTCTCTCTCTCTCTCTCTCTCTCTGTCTCTCTCCCTCTCTCTCTCCTGCCTCTCTGCCTCCTCTGCCTCTCTGCCTCTCTGCCTCTCTGCCTCTGCCTCTCCCTCTGCCTCTGCCTCTGCCTCTGCCTCTGCATCTGCCTCTGCCTCCTTGAATTAAAGATGTACACCACCACATCTGACCTCAGGAAGGCAACTCTTTACTCTAGCTTATATGTAAAATATTACCAGAGGAAACTGGAGTGATTAAAATCTCAGTGAACAGAGAATTATTTATAATCAGGTACTTAATCATTTGTCCTATAAATTTGTTTATGACAAAATATAACTTTACATTGGAAGAGAGGGCTAGATGTCTAGCCCCGTGTCCAAATTAAAATTTTCAAAGTGGATCTATACTAATAACTCCACATTCCAAATATCTTTCTGAACCCTGCAGTGTTGCTCACTGTGAGTTGTGCTGGCTTAGACTGGAGGAAGAAGGGACAGGTAATAGAAGAGAGACCAACAAAGGGAAGTCGTAGAAAGTGGAAAAATAATGGGGAAATTACATAGACAATAGTCACAGTCTCTGAGAAAGCAATCAAGATCCAGTATCACAGTTAAGTGTCAAAGAGTAACGAATCACAAAAATCTACTGACCTCCTTCTCTCGCATGGTGCTGTAAGTATCGGGGAATTAATGGAATCAGATTCTTTTTAGTGCCCACCTGCTATAAACTTTGAGTGACTCCTAACAAGGTAATAGTGATAATAAGCATGGGCTCATGAGCCAGACCTTGCTTAACATCCTGGCACTGCTACTTTCCATGGGCCAAGTTCTTCACTATCCTATTTTCAATTTCTATTGTAAAAAATCCTGAGGTCCACATCATAGGAAAAAAAATGAGACCTGCCTCCAAGGGGGTTTTAAGGACTTGGTTTTATAAATACACTATATTTACAACAGTTATCTGGCATATGATAAATCACTGAAGTCTCCCGATCCCCCTCTATTCCTACCCCTCCCTCTTTCTTTCCTCTCCCCCTCCCCCTCTCCCTCCCCCTTCCCCTCTCCCTCTCATTAGAGATGTGGAATAGATAACAGCACACATACATAAAAAAAGTCCTCAGGTCAGGGGAAAGACATGGGCTGGAGATGTACATCCGGAAGTCATCAGTATTACAGGCAGTACTTAAAATCAAGACAGTGCTGCCTCTAGTATTGGCTAAAATTTGATTCACTCCTTCTCATAAATCATCTGGTAATATTTAAATTAATACATACCATAGTATGTTATGAACCTATACCATATTTTGGGGTAGTCTATCTGATCCTTTGGCTACAGTTTAATTCACATAATCATTTAACAAAGATGCACTGTGTGTAACTTTGCTAGGCATTAAGAATTCAGTAGTGAACAGAGTCAATATAATTTCTCTCTTTGCAGACATTACAGCCTGGACAAAAATGTGGATACTAGTTGAATGGTCACACAAATACAATGTAAAATTATAAACTGTGATACTCTGTAAGAAATTATAACAAGGAAAGGTATTGGCATTAGGTGAGAGGAAATGACTTCAAGATTTTTATTAAGGACTCTTAATAATGAAGAGACCACAGATGTGGGGAACTGGAGGAGCCAGAGAAGATGGGAGGAGGAATCAGAGGGATACATGTAGTACTCAGTTCCAAGTTCTCATAAAACAAGCTTAAAGGCTGGGGAGATGGCTCAGCGGTTAAGAGCACTGACTGCTCTTCCAGAGGTCCTGAGTTCAACTCCCAGCAACCACATGGTGGCTCACAACCATCTGTAATGGGATCCAATGTTTTTTTCTGGTGTGTCTGAAGACAGCGACAGTGTACTCACATACATAAATAAATCTTTAAAAACACAAGCTTGAAAATTACCAAAGGTGAATTTTAAAATAATAAACATAAACAAGGAGAAATTATCACACACCTACTAGAAGGTATCAAAACAATGACACCAACAAATCCGGGAAGGACATAGGGCAACAGTAATTCCTGTTCATTGCTGCTGGGAATGCAAGACTGTACAGCCACTATAGAAAGTTTGGCAACTCCTTGCACAAGTAAACCTTATCATACCATTCTGCAATCACGCTCCTTGATGTCTACACAAACTGAAATGTTACACCTATACAAAATCCTACGCACAAATGTTTGCCACTCCTTCATTACTGGCCAAACTTGAAAGCAACCAAATGTCTTCTGTGGGTAAATAGATCCACTATACTTACAACAGTACCTGGCACATAATAAATCACTGAAGTTTCGCTCCCTCTCTCTAATCAGAGATGTGGGATAGATAATAGCACGAGTACACGAAACAAGTCCTCGGGTCAGGGGAAAAACCCCGGCTGGACTGGAGCATGTAGAACAGAGGAAATAGAGTACTATTCAACACCATTTAGGTTTGGATCTTAAGCATTGTCCCCTTAAGGACTCTGTGCTGAGGAATTAGTTCTTGGCTGATGGTACTACAGGGATGTAGTAGAAAATGATGAGGTAGAGCCTAGTTGCCGGAAATAGATCACTGAAGGTACATCCTTCTGCTGGCTTCTACAAAGTAGTTTTCTTCAATGGTTTTATGCCACAGTGGGCTTCATCAAACACCCCAAAGCATGGCCATTTCACCTAATGGAACTGCAACTTCTCAAAACATGAGCCAAACTAAATCCCTCCTCCTTTATGTTTCGCTGCTATTCTGTCACAGTGGCAAAATGTTGTCTAATATAGCACTAAAGCAAAATGAGATATACAGCCATTAAGACATAGAACAGGAACAAAGAGATGGCTCGGTGGTTAAGAGAACTTGCTACTCTTGCAGAGCATGCACATTCAGTTCCCAGCACCCACGTGGCAGTTCACAATCTCCTGTAACTCCAGTTCCAGGGTTTCCAACACACTTTCGTGGCTTCCAGGGACACCGGGCACACATCTGATGCAGGCACAACACCCATGTACACAAAACAAAAATAAATAAATCTTTAAAAAGCACAGAGGACACTTAAGTGAACACTGGTAAGTGAAAGAAGCCCGTGTGAAAGGCTACTGTATGATTCCAACTATGTGATACTCTGGAAAGGCACTACCATTGAGACAGTAAAAGTCTTATTGGTTGCCAAGGGCTAGGAGGATTTTTAGGGCAATAAAACCATTCTTTATGCTTCTCTAATGGCAGAAATATGTTGGTAAAACACTTGTCAAGATGTAGACAGCCTTATCCACACAGTAACATCCACTCTTCCTTTCACTCAGCTTAAATGTCAACTCCACTATGAGGCTTTGGCAAATCCTCTGAGGCTCTTTCTCCTCCGTCCTACTGCAGCTCATCCCTCTCATAGTACTTAGAATCTCCTCTTATGATTTACTCCCAAACCAGTTTCTACTATAACGAGCTTAAGAAACAGACAGCCTCCTTCTTCATGGCCCCAGCATCCAGGAAATAATAGTCACACAATAAACATTTGAACAAACGCATGAGTGGATAATTATAAAGACCGTCACTCTGAGCACAGGGCTCTAGTTGTAAACCTTGGTTAGCATTTTTTCTGTAGAACCTTCCAAATGATCCACTTGATTATTTGTTTCATATCCTGGAAAAGAACCACAGACTGATATTTAAAAGCGAGTGGCATTATGCTGACAGATGCCCTTGCCAAACACATACGCCTGTTCTAACCCCCCCATAGATGTGCTTCAGGGAGTCCAGTTCCATTTCGGAGTCACATTCTAGAGAATGCAACTTAAGAGTTATGAAAGGAGAGAGTAAATGGAGACAAAATGATTCAATCAATAAATACTTTAATGAGAACTGAGGTCAAAAACACACATAGCAGTAACTGTGCTGGTAGCCTGCTGCTGTAGCCTGTCTCGGGAAAACCAACTACATTGAAGCTACAGTTAAAAAGAAGGCCCTTTTGAATGTCACCCATCAGTATCCATCTTCACAGAAGACACCAATCTGGGGTCACACTCTCAATGTCGAAACTTCCTCTCAGGGAAGAGGGAACACAAATGCATAAACTTAAGTCGTCCTACTACTCTTCAGTCAGGGGCCCTGCGAGACTGCTGGTTCTGTAAACACACACATCTTTGTCAAAATACATCAGGAACACAAAGAGGAACGGTAGAAAGGGCAGCAGGGCTGGGCTGATGGATTTCCAGTTCTTAGATCTGAAGCCTCTTGAGCTGCTCATAAGTAATAAAAAACTGAAGAACGAGTCATGGAAGATTGCTGAGTTAATATTGAAAGCTAAGCCCATTTCAAAAAGTGTGCATTTCATTCTCTTCATTTACTTAGCCTAAAGGGAATTGGCTTAAAAGTCTTTTCTTGAGATAAAATGTGTTGAGTGTCTACCATGTACCCACTATGATCAGGAGCACTTAGCAGTGAAAACGCATCAATATACATAGAGTATTCAAAAGCAAACAACACACACATGCATGCATGCACACACACACACACACACACACACACACACACACACACATGCATGTGCACACCTTGGCACTAGAAAAGCTCTTATACACAATTCCAAATAGATATTCTGCCTATTCAGCCTGCAGATTCCAGAAGGGCAGGGAATTATTTTTCAACCCTGCTAAGCTCACAGGTACACACATAGCACCACACACAGTATCCAGCATGTGGCTCTATATATAGGAAGCACTCATCACATCTGAAAGAAAGAGATGCACACAGCAAAAGATTCCTGCTTGGCTACGGATTCTTTGCTTCTATGAATGCTTTGTGTCCTCTTAGTATTTTCCAGCTATTTGGGTCTCATAGTTATAGGTTAAGAAATCTCAACCACAATAGCATGGACGTCTTGCATCTTCTATCAGTGTTGCTAAAAATTTCATAGCCCTTCTAAAACTGGCTATGCTTGACATCTTGTTTTATTACATTTATTTGCTTATTTGCTTGCTTATTTACATATTTATTTGCTGGGGAGTAGGGAGGGTGTGCGTGTACCCACCACAGCATGTACGTGGAGTTCAGACGACAACTTTATGGGAGTCAATACTCTCCTTGCACCACCAGTCCCAGGGATTAAATTCAGGTCATCAGGTATAGAGGTGAGGACATTAAACCACTGAGCCATCTCAATAGATGGTTTGTTTGTAACACAATCGCTGGGCTCAGCAACTAGCATCCTAATTTGTAAGCCATTCTAAGTTAAATCCTCCAGTATCGGGTCCCAATGGATCTGCCACCTGAACAGGGATTGTGGGGTGAGGGGAGGAGGGGTGTGGGGGGTGTGGGGGGTTAGGGGGACGTAGGGGATGTGGGGGGAGGTAGAGGGGGAGCATTACCTACCTACATTTTGGCTTCCAAGCTCTCTCTCATCCAAAAGCAAGTCACCTTTTTCTGCCTCTCCTCTTGCCCTCTCCAACCCAGAAGTCCCGCCTACTCCTTGCCCAGTTCATCAGATGTTTTTATTTAAAGAGAACATTTGCCCCATCTTTTCTGTTCCTTTAAATGTGTACTTGCCTCCAAGGGAAAGTTATTTCTCTACTTGTTTCCATTCACAGTAGTCTCCAATGGGATGCTTGTTCTTCTTATTTGCCTATAAATGATTTAGTAATAAAATTTGTCTTCTTATTACCTAGAATCACCTGAAAATTTGAAGCACTGTCTTCCATTCTCAATTTCTAAAAGGATACAATGATGTTCCAGGGTCCAAGTCGAAGCCAGTTTGGCCAAAATCCTTTATAGAGTGCAAAAAATCCCTCATGTTTCCACATCTGAGGTAAAGACATAAGCAAAAATAGTGAATTTCACTTTCTTTTTTACATTTGACATCCATTTTCCATGCCCACCCTAGCAACTATCACTATTATAAAGTAGACTCTTTCCTGAGGATGTACTTGGTAGTCTAAAAAATGTGTAGTGTAAATCCATGAAGCCATTCATTATTCAACAATTATTTACTGAGTACCTACTATTTATGACACATACTTCTTACTACTGGGAATATAATTGTAGATAAGAACTGGGCACAGCACTCTGGGAACAGAGGAAGTAAAATCAAGAGTTCAAGGCTATCCCAGCTACACAGAAAATTTAAGGCCAAGCTAGGGGCTATAGGATACCCTCTCTGTCATAAAAACAAAGCACAAATTAAATGTAATGTGTCCCAAACAAACAGAAAAGACAATCAGAAGGTGTTGGGTAGTACACGGAGTTTTGAGGGAGAGAAAGAGGAAGAAGAGAGGATGATGCAGGACGATCCATCCAAGTATATGACAGTACATGATATGCATGTATGTAATGAAACTGTGAAAACCAGTTCAAAAAGGACAATGTCTGCAGTAATAAAGATAGCTTCATAAAGTGATGGCACATGTTAAGGACCCTATCCCCAAGTCCCCCATGCCCCTGTGTAGCCCTCACACATCAGGACTGTTCTGTATCACCAAAAGAACATAGTGTGAATTAACACTACTAGATTATGAAAGGTATTGGATAGATAAGGTACCTATCTCCTCCTTTCTCGAATTATTCACTCTGAAAGAAACCACCTATCACACCATGATGAGAGGGCTACACCATAGGGAACTGAGACATTTAACCACCACCCGTATTAGTCATCTTTGAAGCAGATACGCTAGCTCCATTCAAGGATGACTGAAGCCCTAGCTGGCATGGATTACAACCTTTTAGGGGTCGTAATATAGAGTCGCTCAACGAAGCTGCTTCTCACTTCCTGATCCACAAAACCTAGAAAATAACTGTTCTTTTTAAGACCCCAGTTTTTGAGGGATTTGTTACACAGCTATACATAATTTATATGGTCCCTGTCCCTATGGAATATATATTCTAGTGAAGTTGACAAGCAAATGCATACATTATCATAGACAGGTTTTTTGGTAGATACTAATATGTCGACACATATTATACCCAGAAGTTATAAAAGGGATAAAGAAAAGCAGGGAAGTGAATAAGGACTTGAGAAAGGCACTTTCCCTCTCTGGCTCTTGTCTCCTACCTTTAAAATTAGTGGGACTCCATGGTGGCTTTCATGCTTTGAGGACTGAGGGAGGAATAACACGAACTGCTTTGCATTTTGGTGCCCTGATTTATACAGGAGGGGTCTCTGTATGCATCAAATGGTTTCAAGAACTAGATGACATAGGAAAGGTCAAAAGCTGATGTCATATGAATTCTGCCATACCTGGTATATAATAGACAAATATCTATTAAGTAATGACAATATGTTGGGTGTTTTGTGAGATACTGAAAAATGTTGTTCTGCCTTTCCATTAGTGAAATGAATTTTACCACTGTTAAGAAACTGATACATTTTAATAAGATAATGATATGAGAAGCCAGATTTTCAAAAATCACTCTTTTTCTTATCCCGCCATTTAAAAGCCCAGAAATTAGTGTCATTATTAACCACTTGGGGGAGGGGATAGCTAACAGTGAAGTTACTTATGGACAGCCATTGATAATATGCTTCTACCTCTAGTAACTTCTGAAGGACTCAGGCCAAAATTCATGTTTTAACTTTGAAAATGACTCAAAATGAAGCAGAGGTGCAGATAACCTTAAATTACGGGATTAAATGACGAGGGACCTCGGACATGATCCAAACCTCTTATTTCAATCACTACGATAAATTCCTAACTGACCAAAGATCTCCACCTACACACTAAAATCAAAGAATTATACATCATGCCATGTTGTGGGGGGCGAAAGCACACACCTTTAACCCCAGCACTCTGGAATCAGAGGCAGGCAGATCTCTGTGAGTTCAAAGTCAGCCTGTTCTACAGATCGGGGTTCCAGGACAAACAGAGAGACCCATCTCTAAAAACAAACAATTTTGAATCAGACCACATTACATTTGTACTTAAAAAGTTCTGAGGTGGCTTTCATTCTAATTTTAAGTTTTCTGCAATGGTCCACAGGATCCTACATGATTCAGACCCTGCCCCTTTCTGCAGATTGATGTCCTGTTTGTTATTTTCTCATTAATTCACCACACTCAGTCATATAATCCTTTTTAACTCTTGAATATGTCAAACCCATTTCAACTCAGGCCCTTTATAATCTGTTCTTTATTATTTTCACATGACTACCTCCTTCCCATCATTCAAATTATCCATAAGCCTTTCTTAAGCATCCTACTGTGGGAATTCAGACCACCAAGTTACTATTTCAACATGCTCTTATTTTCTTCCTAGTATTTACTTCTAAAATTATGTAGCTTTCCCAACTACAACAGAACATCCAATAGGGAATGAACAATGTTTGCCGTGTTGGCCTTTATATCCCCACCACCTCATAGATCTTGGCATGTTAAAGTTTTGTTGAATATAAATTTGTTGACTAGAAAGACACACAAAAATAGTATGTTGTTCTAACAGTTCTAAGACTTATCTGAATCCTTATAAAGCTCCAGGATATTTGAAGAATCAGGTTGTGTGTAAACAAATAACTTCTGCAGGTAAAGACAGATAACAGGGCTCTGCATTAAATATATAAAAATATATATCAACACGTTAATATCTACCAATATCTGTCTGTTCTGTTTACATTAATTTGTGCATTTGTTTGTCAACCTCACTAGAACATACATTCTATAGGGGCATGGATTGTATAAGGTATCTATTGCTGTGCAATAAAGGAATTTCATAAATAATTTGTCCTGGAAAAGTGATAAATGGAAATGTTTGCCTCTCTATTTTCATGAAACTTTACTGAGATAACCAGTGAAAGCCAATCCAATAAAATGTAGTAAATATGAATAAAATGTGATATAGCTATAGAATGTAATTAAAACAGTACAATTCAGCAGAAAACAGTACAATTCAGCAATAGAAAGAAGCAAGGAGTTGATATATACTACTACGGATGGACACTGAAAGCACGTTACTTGAAAGAAACCAATTAAAAAGGTCACACAATATGATTCCACTTCTATGAATATCTAGAACAGACATATTGATAGAAATAGGAAGGAAGCTAGCATTTTCTTGAACTAAATGGATAGGAGAAACAGAGGTGGTGTAAAGGGTATATAGGTTGTTTTCAGGTCATAAAAATGTCCTAAAATGTAAGTGTCATGTTTATCTGTTATTTACTACAATGCTGTCTTCTACAAACCATTTTGAATACATTATCTTGACAATATGTTAATTTATTTTCAGGGAAGGTTTAAATTGAGAAAGAGAAAGTACGTGGGGGCGGTAATACTTTGACAGAAACTATAAAAACCCTTCTTGCACACTCAAAAAGCAGAGGTTGGGGAAACTTATATTTGGGACCCGTGTGGGGTAAATTGTGAGTTTCACACCAATCTCAGCTACATAGCAAGATACTTTTTTTGATTAATTAATTAACTAATTAATCACTTTTCAGGAAGATAAGAAAAGAAGAAACTCTAAATTTGCAACCTAGTGCAATGGTCAGTAAAGGCCTTTCTTTGTGGGAAGTGATAGGAGATGTGGAGAATGAAGAGGAGTGTGGAAGGCAGAAGGCACATTTAAAGTGTTGCAGCGAGTGTCTAGGACAGTAAGTTATGGATGGGCACTTGGAAGAAAAACATCTATGCTGGACAACTCTCAGTACAACTGGAATGCAGAAAAGGGAGAGAATAATGAGTAGAGGAAAGCAAAGGATCCTAAAGACTCTACATTTCCTTACAAAAGTAGTGAGCGCCCTGACTGCCACACAGATTCTGTGCAGGATGCCGTTTGGAACAAGACTTTACTACAAACAGTTCTATAGGACTTTAGATCTTCAAGAAGGAAAGAGACTGTGAACTACTCTACCTTCTCCAGTTGGTTATACCCTGTATGCAAATGACCCCACAGATGCTCGCCTTTAACCACAAACTACCCCCAGTTAGAACTATTGTCTCCGAATACCACTGGCTATTCCCCATACACATCAAACTAACCATCAAAAACCACGTCTCCCTGCAAAATCTGTTCTTTAATTTCTTCGTTTTATTTTGTATGTGTATAGATGCCTTGTCTGCATGTTTGTCTGTATACCAAACTGAAGCCTAGCACCCACAGAGGTCAGAAGATAGTGTTGGGATTCCCTGGAATTGAAAATGGTCATAAATTGGCATGTGGTGCTGAAAACTGAACCCAGGCCCTCTGTAAGAGTACCCAGTGTGCTTTGAACTACTAAGCCCTGTTCTTATGATGTGTCCATCACTAAATGTCATCATCTGGTCACCAAATCCAAATCCAGGAAGTCATCTTTGACACCTCCTCTTCCTGTCTATATAATCTCAACAAAACTGTAGTGACTTACTCAACTGAATTAGTCTCGATTCTGTCCCTTCTCTCTGCCTCGGTCATATTGAGGCTTGGGCCTTCATCCTTCAGCACTCAGATAATATAAGACTTCTAATCAACCTTACCTCCAGGTCAGTGGCTCTTTAAGTCAATCAGATCAGCATCAGTACTACCTGGGACCTTTCTGGAAATACAAATTCTCAAATCCCATTTCTGACATATTAAGTTAATTCAGGTAGTTCTGAAGCAAGTTAAACTTAGAAGACCCATTTACTGCCCCACCCTTATGTACTTAGATTGGTGGTCTTTTAGGTTTAAATGAACATACAACCACATGTGAATTTCTAAAAATATTGATAACCCCAGTTCTGAGTTGACTGATTTACGGCAAACATGGGAGCTGTGAGATTAGTAATTCCAATGTGCACTCAAGATGGAGAACCACTATCTTAGACCCTATTTCCACACAGACAAAGTGATATGCTTAAAATAAAAAATGGAACCTGGAGGGGTTGGGGATTTAGCTCTCTCAGTGGTAGAGCGCTTGCCTAGGAAGCGCAAGGCCCTGGGTTCCGGCCCCAGCTCCAAAAAAAAAAAAAAAAAAACAAAAAAAAAAAAAAATGGAACCTGGTTAAAGCTTTCATTATCTCCAGCCATCTCAGTACAACACTCAATACATCTTATAACCCAACCTACAGTCACTAATGGGAGAAAAGTGTCAGGTGTATTAGTAAAGAATGCGTCTATAACCCAAAGGTCTGAGTTTATTGCAGCATTCCTACTTGCTAACCATGAAATTCTGAGGGAGGTGATCTGACCCTTCAGTGCATCAATATCTATCTCAGGGGATAATGGGGAGAATTAAATGACTAAATACACATAAGTCTCATTAGAGCAGCTCCTGTCATATAATAAAGCATACAACAGATGTGAGCTATTATTCCTCAATTTACGAACATCCCCCGAGAGTTTATGTCAAACTTCTCAAGTGTGGGCTATAATTTCCTACCATAGATTTCTGAGTTTATCACTTACTAGGCTATATTGATTATCTGTTTGTAACTGCCAGTGCTTTAGGAGTAGCGATAATTTCCCTGTAGCTGTTAAGATAATGTCCCATAAATAATATATACCTGTTCACTGAAACTGATAAGAGCATGAAAAACCATATGGCCCCTTCATATTTTATCCCTGAATTTGTTTTTATAGCAGTAATGTAACCAATACTTCTATATACATTTAGAATATTCAACCCCAGCAGAAATACTAGAAACAAAATGTGATCAAGAGAACCTGAAACTTAAATCAAGGACTGGGTTTTGAGGTTTCTTAAGTCCCAGGCTTTCTACTACAGAGTCACTCTCTTATTTGAGCTTGGCAGATATGGGTTATAGTAAATCTTATTAAAATATTTTATTTTATGTGTATAGGTGTTTGCCTGCATGTGTATCATACACCATGTGCATGCAGTACTTATGAAGGCCAGAAGAAGGTGATGGATCCCCTGGAGTTTTAAGTACCTTGTGGGTGCTGGGAACCGAATACAAGGCCTTTGGAACTTAACTGCCGGGCTATCTCTCCAATCTCTTAATTAAAAACTGAGCAGTTCACAGATAAGTACTCATTTACATCATTTCTATTCCTCCTTCTCCCCTCTAACTTCCCCTTCCACATCCTCAGATACATTAAATCTTGCTATCAATAATTCTTCATAGTGCTATTAATGTATCTATCTTGTATTTTCAAGCACTCAAATTGGAATAATATTAAGACGCAATAGACATTAACAATTTTCCAAGAGATGGGCCTTGAGATGATTCTCAGAGGCTACTAAAAAATACGTATAATGACTGTTTGATGTTCAGAGTATGTAGCAAGAAGAATAAAGCCTGGAAAAGGTCTCGAACAAAGAAAACAGAAATTGTAACAAACTGCACAGTGTACATACCTTTAAAATACCATCCAAAGTACCCTTGTAGAGGTCCACATGTCCCACTATTGCCCTCTGATTCATCATTCGAGTTCTCACCACATCCACAGGATTAGATGCCAGAGCCCCAGCCAAACCACAGGTAAAGCTGGAACTAAAGGTGAAAACTAATTTAAGATCATAGCTTACACCTCCACTTCCACCACCTGCCCACTTAAACAGAATTCAGGCCAAATGCAAAAAGTATAACTTAGATCCGTCAGATAAAATCTGGCCTCCCTTCAATTATAAAGAGAAAGAAAATCTTTTCTAATGAAGCATCATTCAAAGGTTGTCCCTTTCATTTCCTTCTGAAACTTAGCCTGATTTTTAAAGTCCATAAACCTAACAAGATCTCTAAGCAGGACGTGTCCTAAAACATTGATCAGTTACATAAAGCTGTCAGACCACAGCATCATATGTCAAATACATTTAAGGAGCACAATATTAGAGGCTACATGACAAAGAAAATGTAGTTGGAGAGCAGAAATAGTCTTTGGCCAAAAACTGTTTACCTTCAGAAACTCAAAAAAGATTTACCCTTTTTTCTTGGTTCCATTGAGAGGAAATTTGCCTTCTGGTAAAGAAAAAATAGAAATAACATGTTGATGGGGCTGGGGCTGTAGCTTATTCAGTGTTTGACTAGACAGCACGAGCCCTGGCTTCAATCCCAATACCACATACACACATTGTGGTGGTGCACACCACATATCTATAATCCTAGCACTCTGTGAGACAGGCAGATCAGAAATTCAAATTCTGATATATATGAGACCTTTCCTGTAAAGTCAGTAAGTAAATAAAGTACAAGCTGTTTAAGAATATCCAAAAGCATCTAATAGGGTTCTATATTACACCCAGCTGCTAAGTTCCCAGGTATCCACAGCATCTGAGGGGAAATGTGGATAATGGATGGTGAGAATATAATCAGAGTACTTTATATGCATGTTATGAATATGAACATAATATGTAATACTGACATTAGAAATACCATACTGAAACACATAACCTATAATCAATAATGAAGTATTAATGAGGAAAGTAAAATAGGAAAATTCCACAATTTTATAGAAATACTCACTATTTTATATAATTCGTATATAGCAATAAGTAAAAAATTATAAAATAGTCAGAAGGCTTGAAGTATTGGCGATAGGAGATAAGTGTTAGTAAAAGAGGCTTTTTATGTTGAAACTGTTAAACACAGAGTATAAATCAAACATAGCTCACTTACACAAAGTGTGTTAAAATTGTGTCTCCCAGCATTCCCGAAACTATCAGGTGCTTCTTGGTAATATCATAAACTGGCAACTCTACTCCCACAACGATGGCAGCGCGCTGAGCAGTTGGGACCACACCCTATAAAACCAAAGTGACATCAGAGAACTCACAAGAGTAACATAAGTCTTACAGTGAAAAAGAATTGTCAATAGTGGAAACTGCCAGAAAAATAAACTCTCAAATATATAGTTCTTTCTTAGAAATTGGTGACTAACTCTGGGATGTTGATAATTCTCTACCAATAAATCTTGTACTACAAATAAAGCCATTCATAACACCTAAAGCACAAGAGACAAAAGAAAAATAGTTAAATATGAAAGTTGGACTTCACCATAATTAAAACGTTGTAATTTAAAAGATAACATGAAGTGAGCAAGAAGAGAACCCACACAATGGAGAAATATTTGAAAATCTTAAACAATTTAAGGCATTAGAAAAATGTACGTCAAAACCACAAGGACAGCTGGGTTGTAGTGCTGCCCGCCTTTAATCCCTCCCCTAAGGAGGCAGAGCAGGCTATGTCTGAGTCTGAGGCCAGCATGATCTACAGAGTGAGTTTCAGGACAGCCAGAGCTACACAGTGAAACCCTGTCTCACAAAACAAACAACCACCACAGTGACATGCCATTTCACATGTACTTGGATGACTCTAGATATTTTTTAAATATAATAGTAAGTGGTGGTAAAAATGTGGGGAAATTGGAACCCTTACCAGCTGTTGATAAATATATAAAATGGAGCACGAACTTGATAAATTTGGCATATCCTTAAAATGTTAAACATAAAATAACCATATGATCTAGCAATTCCTTATATGTGTGTGAGTGTATGCATGTATGTGTGTGTATGTGTGTGTGTGTGTGTGTATATATATATATATATATATATATATCCAGAACTGAAGTACATTTGCATGCAAAAATATACACATCAATGTTCATAGCTATAGTTAGCATATTATTGAAAAGTACAAAATAATCCAAATGCTCTTTAATTAATAAGTATGTAAGTGAAAAAATGTAGCATATCCAGTTTGATGGTTTGCTTATGCTTGACCCAGGGAGTGGCACTATTAGAAGGGGTGGCCATGTTGTAGGAAGTGTGTCACTGTGGGGATGGACTTGGAGACCCTCTTTCTAGCTGCCTGAGGATGCTCAGTCTGTTCCTGGCTTCCTTTGGGTGAAGATGTAGAACTCAGCTCCTCCTGCACCATGCCTGTCTGGATGCTGAGATGCTGCCATGCACCTGCCATGATGATAATGGACGGAACGTCTGAACTTGTAAGCCAGCACCAGTTAAATGTTGTCCTTTATAAAACTTATATTGGTCATGGTGTCTGTTCACAGCAATAAGACCCTAACTAAGACTTCTCCCAAATGTAATTGCTATCTATCCATAAAAAAAAATGACATACTAGGACTTGGGGTTTAGCTCAGTGTCAGAGTATTTGCTTAGAAAGAGAGGAGGGGGGGGAGGGAGGGAGGGTGGGTATACATTATGGCTGACATAATACAATTCTACTTCATGGAAATATATAAAGTAGGCAAATCTATATGAACAAAAAGAAGAAGAGTGGTTTTGCAGTGTTCTGAGGTTAGCTGTGATGGAAATGACTATTAAACAGTAGGGAGTATCTTTTGGTAACTAAAATGTTCTCAGCTTAGACAATAGCAATGGTGGCACAAAGCATGAAACCACCAGATATAATTGTATTTTAAAGATGAAAAGTTTTACAATGTGTGAATCTTCCCAATGAAGCTGTCAAAAAAATTAAATCAGAAAGCAAAAAAAAAAAAAAAAACACTAAAGAGGGTAAGTGGTAAGATGGCAGGTTAAAAGTTTCCTTCCCTGCAGGCCGACAGGAGACAGATGTAGATCGCCTCCTGAGAGACACAGCCAGAATACAGCAAATACAGAGGCGAATGCCAGCAGCAAACCACTGAACTGAGAATAGGACCCCTGTTGAAGGAATCAGAGAAAGAACTGAAGAGCTTGAAGGGGGCTTGAGACCCCATATGTACAACAATGCCAAGCAACCAGAGCTTCCAGGGACTAAGCCATCACCTAAAGACTATACATGGACTGACCCTGGACTCTGACCTCATAGGTAGCAATGAATATCCTAGTAAGAGCACCAGTGGAAGGGAAGCCCCAGTCCTGCTAAGACTGAACCCCCAGTGAACTAGACTGTTGGGGGAGGGCGGCAATGGGGGGGAGGGGTGGGGAGGGAACACCTATAAAGAAGGGAGGGGAGGGATTAGGGGATGTTTGCCCGGAAACCGGGAAAGGAATAACACTGAAAAAAATGTAAATAAGAAATACTCAAGTTAAAAAAAAGTTTCCTTCCCATGAAGTTTCTACATAAGTAGTCAGGACAATGGGGAGTCTGTATTCAAAGGACAGAAAAGAAAGAGCAATCAAAAAAGAGGACAAGACAGCTAAAAGACACAGACACAGAAAAGCGAGGCAAGGAAACCTATGGAGCAGTCTGAAGCTCCAGCCCCAATAGGAAGGTGAGAAGGATGCTCGCACATCAGCAGGAGAGTCCAAGCAGCCTGAGTGGCACTCGTGCAAGCCTTAAATCAAATAAGATTTGGTGCCACACTAAGTGCTCCTGTATGGCAGAATAACATTGGAGCAGTTTACTGCATCACTCCCCAAATGCTGGAGTGCAATAATCAGGTACCAATCTTGAAAGGGATCCATTGCTTGACTGAACTAACTTCGGGATAAGGATGCCTGGGAAACTTAGAAATACCCTGTCACACTGCCTGGATGGGAGATGGCCATCAGAAAAGTCACATTGAGAAGTCGAGTTAAGACACAGACCTACTGAATGTTAAGTAGAAGGAAGTTTGAGGCGTGGAGGATGAAGTAGAATGTGCTTCCATCCTCCATAGTGAGCACCGAGTCTTGCAACCTGTGTTACATTGGAGGCTGAGAACTCTAAGCTCTTGCAGAAGACCTGAATTCAGTTCCCAGCACTCACACTGGGTAGATCAGAAATGCCTGTAACCCCAACTCCAGAGGGATTCTAATGCCTCTACTTTAACCTCCAAAGGCACCTGAACACATACAAGTACCCATAGTTAAAAATGTTTTTAAAATACAAAAATCAGTAAATCCTGATAAAATAAATCTTGATAGAGCAGGTAAATAAGAATTAGGAAGACTCATTATTAACTCTGTTTTTGGAAAAATTTTTTCAACAATTGATTTATCTTTATTTTATGTGCATTGGTATTTTGTCTGCATACATGTCTATGTAAGATATTAGATCTTCTGGAACTGGAGTTACAAGTAGTGGAGCCAACATGTGGGTGCTGGAATTGAACCTGCGTCCTCTGAGTCATCTTTCCAGCCCACATTGTTAACTGTAAATGAGCCAATTCCTAAGGTAAGGAAGGAACAGAAGAGTACATACCTTTTCAATAATAACCTTAAGTAATGTAATGGGATTATGTCTCTAATAAAAAACCACAAACTGGCTACATGGAATTAAAAGAACACACTCAAGATCTAAGTATTTGTTATCTGCAAAGACATACTGAGACTAAATAGGAAGTAACAAAAATTATATTCAAAGCCAAGAGAATCTGAAAGCAAACAAAATTAGCTATAGTTATAGGTGACAATTCTGACTTCAAAACGAAATTATTAAGAAAAGTTAAAGAAGGTCCCTAGACAGGGTTATGGCTGAGCAGTACACTGCCCGTCTGGGCATACACAAGGCCCAGAGTTCAATCTCTAGCACGGCAAAGAAAATAAAGTTGGTCTCCACATATTAATAAATAGAATCATCAGGGCTGGGGATTTAGCTCAGTGGTAGAGCGCTTACCTAGGAAGCGCAAGGCCCTGGGTTCGGTCCCCAGCTCCGAAAAAAAGAACCAAAAAAAAAAATAAAATAAAATAAATAGAATCATCAACCAAGAAAATATAACAACTGTAGATATACATGTACTAAATATGGAGACATACAACTTAATAAAAAAAAAAAACCTAACCAACATACGAGTGGGCACAGATGCGATCACAGTGAGAAGCTTCAGTCACTCATTGCCACCAACCAATCTCATCTGGGCAAAAAAGTCAAGAAATTTCAATTAAATCAAAATACAGATAAAATTGATAAAATAGAATCTATAGAATATTCTACCCAACAGTTAGATGACATAAATTCTTCTCAGTAGCCCATAGAAATTTCTACAAAACAGATCATATTTTAGACCATATATCAAGTTTTAAGAGGGCCAGGCATGGTGATACCGCCTTTAAATCACATAACTTGGAGGACAGAGGCAGGCAGAGCTCTAAGTCCAAGAACAACTTGGTCTACATAGCAAATGCACACCAGCCAGGGATACTAGTTAGACCTTGTCTCAATTTAAAAGAAAAAACCAGCCCTATTGGGTTGAAGAAAAGGTTCAGCAGTTAAGAAAGTACTGGTTGCTCTTTCATAGGACACGAGTTCAGTTCTGGTCACCTACACGGCAAATCTCAAGTACCTGTAACTCCAGTTCTAAGAGACACAGCACCCTTGTCTGGCCTCTGCAGGCAGCAGGCAGCAGACACTCATGGGGTACACAGACATCCATACACATCAACAGAATATCTTTAAAAACTTAAAGGAGGTGGGGACTCAAGAGAGCTCAGTGGCTAAGAGTTCGATTCCCAGCACCCATGTGAGGCAGGTCAGGACTCTATGTAACTCTAGCTCCAGGTCCTCCAATGTCACTGGCTTCCAAGAGCACCTGCAAAAAGCACACAGACACACATAATTAAAAGTGAGAAAAGCAGGGTTGGGGATTTAGCTCAGTGGTAGAGCGCTTGCCTAGCAAGCGCAAGGCCCTGGGTTCAGTCCCCAGCTCTGAAAAAAAGAAAAGAGAAGAAAAAGAAAAAAAAAGTGAGAAAAGCCAGCCTGGTCTGTGGAGCTAGTTCCAGGACAGCAAGGACTACACAGGGAAACCCTGTCTCAAAAAAAGATACAGATAAGAGGAAGAAGAAAAAGAGGGGGAAGAGGAGGAAGAGAAGGAGGACAACGACGATGACAGTTAAAAAATTTTTTCAAAAGTTAAGGGACTGGAAAAATGGTTCAGTCAGTGAAGCGCTAAACTTGCGATGCAAATATGAGAGCTTAAATTCAACTCAGAACCCACATAATAAAAACTGGGTTGTGGTGATGCGTACTTGGAATCTCAGCATTGAGGAGGCAGAGAGGGCTCCCTCCAGTAAGAGACCTTATCTCAAAACAACAAAGTAAACAGCTCTTGAGGAATGCTACGCAAGGATATTCTCTGTCACCCACACAGACGGGCACGCGTGCATGTGCAAATACATGCACGTGTGCACGCACGTGCATACATACACACACACACACACACACACACACATCAAAGCAGAAAGGGCATAATCTGTGAAGATGAAAGGAATGAGAGGGCAAGTGCATACAATAAAGGATGGATATCAAAGTATGTTATATACATATGTGAAAATAGCATGAAACACATTTCTATAATTTACACTGATAAAAAGGTTTTAAAAAAACATGATAGGGCTCAGGGGTGATATAGTCTTGTAATTAATCTCAGCTGCTCATGATGCAAGGCAAAGAATCCAAATTCAGGGCCAGTGCTGGGTACAAAGTGAGTTCATGGCTAGCATTACTGGAGTGAGTCTCTGATCTCTCAAACTACAGAAAGAGGGCTGCTGGTACAGCTCAGTGAGAACATGCTTACATAGGACCGATGGGGCCCTAAGTTCAATCTGCAGTAGTACAGG
The DNA here is from genome assembly GCF_011064425.1 of Rattus rattus. Taxonomy (NCBI): domain Eukaryota; kingdom Metazoa; phylum Chordata; class Mammalia; order Rodentia; family Muridae; genus Rattus; species Rattus rattus. The sequence continues at coordinate 109,658,375 of NC_046172.1, forward strand.
AAGAATCTCTTTAAACAAGGCAAGACATGAGTATACAGTCATCATAAGGACAAAATAATACAAACATTTGGCAGCTGGACATGGTGGCACGCACCTTTAATCCTAGCACTTGGGAGGCAGAAGGAGGTAGATCGCAGAGTACAAGTCTCCATAGCAAGTTCCAGGCTAGCCAGAGATACACAGTGAGATTTTTGCCTCTAAAATAAAAGTATCAGTGAGGAGAGGAAAACTTCCCTGTGTAAGTCCCAAAAGCAAGGATGAGAGTAGGTGGAAGCAGAAGTCTCAGAAGCTAAGGCAAGAGCAGAGAGGAGAGATGGCGCTCCCCTGAAGGCCCGCATGTGCTGAGATACCAATGAATTAGCATGACACCCTTTCCCAACTCACAGGACCACAGAGGCTGGCAGTGGACCACAAGGCAAATTTTACTCGTTATCCCACCACAGAGACAAGCAGATCCCTGGGACTTTCTGGACACCTACTCTCGCCTGAATAAGTTAGTACCAGGGCAAAATAAAGATGTTTCCAGTTGTCCTCTGGCCTCTACATAGAGTGCACACAAGTGTGGCCACAAACACAGAGGCAACTACACATACACAGAGAGAAGGGGGGGTAAATCTCTGAAGAATATTAATTACACAAGGAAATCATCCTAATGCATTGTTTAACAAATCCATGATATGAAATTATATCCAGCACTGCTATTCGAAGTTCAGAGAGAAAGGAATATATACTCTTCAGAAAGGGGATTTGAAGGAAACATATTATAAAATACTTTGTAGGATTAGAGATAAGATGATTTCATTTTTATACCTTCCCTTTTTCTTATTTTTGTGTGTGCATGTGCATGTGTTTTATATGTGTGGGCACGCACATCATGTTACGCATGTGGCTATCAGGGGACACCTTGCAGGAGTTAGCTCTCTCCTTGCACCATGAGAGATTGAACTCAAGCTGCCAGGCTTACAGAGAGATGTCATCACCCGTGAAGCACCTCGCCAGCCCCTCGTATTATGCCTATCATTTTTGACATACTCACAATAGATTCTTTCCCTTCATAAGTTTAGTTGAACATTGCTCATTTTGTGTGGGGGCAGGTACATGTGAACAATTCTCTGCAGTAGTGTACTTTGGTTTTTGAGACTGGAACTTTCAATTAGACCTGGGTTTTACATATTAGGCCATGCTGGCTGGCCAGAGAGGCTCCGAGACTCATGTGTCTCTGCATCTCTGCCTCTCCAGTGCTGCGATTGAAGCGCACACCCTTGTGCCCAGCTTTTGATACTTTTATGGGAACTATGGGAATCACTCTTGGGTCCTCACATTTGTACATCAAACATTTTACCATTAGAAATATTCCCACAATCCATAGGACCTCTTAATTATGTACAAGGGAATTGAATAAAGATAATCAATGAAAATAAACTTTAAGTGGTGAAAATATCATATTATGTAGATAACTGTTTTCTGATACAACTTTTATGTTAAAATATTTTGCCATGTCTGAATTCCCAAAGCCCATTTACAGGGGATGTGACTGTGCTGATCCTGCTGACGTCATCTAATGGGAGCTTCCTCTAGGACTGCTAAACAGTGTGACCACCCCGAAAGACCATGCTGATGAACAGTAAGGCTTTGAAACTACTGGAAGATTTCAGTCCACAGACGTATTTATATATGTGGCCTCTAGAATATTCTTAAAAGATTCAGCCAGCTGTCAAAGTGTTTCAAAAAGAAATGCAAGTTTCTAGCTTCTCTTGGAAAGTCAAATTTAGGGGCTGGAGTGATGGCTCAGAGTTAAGAGCCCTTGTTGCTCTGTGACCCAAATTCACTCTCCAGCACCAGTAGAGTGGCTCACAACGTTCTGTAACTCCCAGTTCCAAGGTACTCGGTGCCCTCTTCTGGCCTCTGCTGGAACTGCATGCATGTGATGCACTTACATAACATTCAGACAAAACACTCATATACATAAAATAAACAAAAATCTGAAAAAAAATGAAGATTTAAGCACACTCACTTTCTCATTAATGTGTGCCACAGCTAAGAAGCAGAGAAGGGATGTTCCAGCTCACCAGACAAACCTCACCTCACAACTATTTCTCCACTCTTACGTAAGCTCTATTTTTGTTGCTGTTTCTGTGTATGGTGGAGTTAGGAATTCCCAGAAGCAACTGTTACAACTACAGCAAGAATAGTAAGTAGACTGAAAAGATCACATATCTGCCAGGGAGGGAATATAGTTCTCTGTTGAAATTTTTAAATTTCTGAAACAAAATTAGAGTTATATTTTAATATAAATTGATGTTCAGGCATACTAGGATTTGAACCTAAGATTCATGCATGCTAGCAAAAGTATCCACCACTGAGCTGTATTTTCCCAGAACCGTATTTTTACATTTACATAAAATATACCTATCTCAAGGAAACACATAACAAAATACACTTTTCTTTTTGTTATGCACCTGAATAATGTTAAGTAGTCTAGAAAAATAAAGGTAACTGTCAAGCTCCTCAAAAAAGTAAACACAGTTACCAGATGATCCAGCAATTCCACTTCTAGATATATACTCAAAAATATTAACTACAGCATCCCCAAAAGGATATTTGCATATCCATGTTCACTGCAACATCATTCACAATACCCAAAAAATGAAAGACACCCAAACATCCAGCAATGGTTGAATAAATAAAATGTACTGTGTGTGTGCTCATGTGCTCGTGTGTGTGCTCATGTACTCGTGTGCTCGTGTGTGTGTGTGTGTGTGTGCGTGTGTGTGTGTGTGTGTGTGTGTATACACATGTGAGTGTGTGAAATGTATAAATTCTTTTTTCAATCTTTAACAGGAAAGAAATTCAAAAACATTCTAGCACATGGATGAATCTCAGGGACATTATGCTAAATAAAACCTCTCAAAAGGCAGACTTTTTTGAGTCCACTCAGAGTTACTTCGAACTTGACAAATTCACAAAGAATTGTATGAGGGTTGCCAGAGGCCAGGAGAAAGAGAGAATGGTTGTTTATAGTGATTACACAGTTTCAGTTTATGAAATAAATTCTGGATCCATCATGGATTACAGAGAGGCTCAAGAGGCCCCATTCCTCATTGAGGATTTAAAGGCAGTTATAACACTTGCTAGAAGGGAGGGTCTCCTGAGGCCCCACCTCTGCCCAAGGATCTATAAACAGATAAAGATTGCTGGGGGAGGAAAAGACATTTTTTTCAGTGGTGTAGATACTGGTAAGGTGTCTATGTTCCAATAAGTAAGACTAATAAATCACATCAGTTCACAACTAAAACCATGGACATAGAGGGAGACCAGCTGGAAAGAGGAAGGGATAGGCGGAGGGGAAGGGAAGCAAGATAGGGTAATGAGGAGTGACTATGATAAAAATACATCAGATATATGGAGTCAAATATAATGGAACTCATTAGCATATATTAATATATGCTAATTTAAATTCTCTGGATCCTGGTAGCAAACAATGTGAATAGATCCAATACCATTGAAATTTTGTGTGAACTTTATAACAAATTATTAACAAATAAAAATAAAACGTCTGAGTTCCCCTACCTAACTTATCATCTCGCTGTTTGGTCTTTGTCTCTTGGCATTGACTCAAAAAATGTTCTAGTTAGTTTTATTCTGGTTTTAAATTGAATTAATCAAGAAATAATACCAACTGTTACCAAGAAGCAAACCTCAAGGATCATTAGTGGGTGTAGTGATAATTAAGTAAAAGATATGTCTATTATCAAAAGAATACATAACAATGTACTTTGCTCCTGTAACATTCTGTGCTAGGCTCATACAAGTAACATGACCATAAAAGTAGCTACACTTGATTATTAGGTATTGGAACATATCCATGTTATCAGAATTTCACCCGATAAATTACTTGCTAATTGCAAAAGAAAAGTTTACCTTTTACAACAGCAAGACATGCTGGATATCATATGACTAAGTAGGCCATCTCTGCACTGTTAAATGTGGTATAATCAAACATGCACATCTTGCCTTGATTCAAAAGGTTTAGAATGACTATAATTAAGCCAGTAGTCTCAAGTTTCAGGCAATAGAGGGTCAAGCCACAGACCACATGAAAACACTGTATAAAAACCATCCTCAGCTCTGAAATAGGTGACTTTGTAATATGGGTTAGGTTTCAAGCATTAGATACATTTTTCAGAGTTATTATACACACACAAACACACATACAGGCACGTGTTTTGCCTACATGTATGTCTATGTACCATGTGAGCCTAGTGCCTACAAAAGTCAGAAGAGGGCTTTGATTCCTTTGATTCCCCTGCAACTAGAGTCACAAATGATTGTTATAGCTGCCCTGTGAGGACTGGCAACCCAACTTTGTCCACTCGAAGAGCAGCAGTATTTTTTTGGTTGGTTGGCTGGTTGATTGGTTTGGTTTGGTTTTTTTCAAGACAGGGTTTTTCTGTGTAACAGGACATCTCTCTAGAGCAGGCTGGCCTCAGACAGAGCTCCATCTGCATAAAAGTATGCATGGCAAGTTCTTAACCACTAAGCCATCCCTCCAGCCCCCTTAAGTATTTGTTAGCTTTGTTACACTTGACAATAGTCTTGTTATCACAGAGAATCTTGCTCTTTCTAAATTTTATTTTTTATTTTCGGTTATGTGTATGTCTATGAGAGGGTATGCAGACACAAGCACAGCCCCCTGCATTCTATGCAGCCCAGACATGGTTCCTCTGTCGGAGCAGTCTGTGATTCTAATGGCAGAGACATCCCTCCACTTCGTCTGAGACACATCACCCAGTTTAGGGAACTTTTATAATGTCTACAATATGCAATTATATTGTTTTGCAAAATAACATATGAGTTTATGTAATCAGATGGATCTAAGTAATTATGCCAAAACTTCATCAGTTGTCTAAGCTAGATGATGTGTATTTATAATTCAATTCTTCTTTCAGCTCTAATTTTGCTTGAAGTTTTAAAAGTAAAATTAGCTGTAAAAAAGTATAAAGAAAATAACAAAACTTTATTTAAAAGTCTATCAATGGATTTTCCATCCTATTCTGCTCTCAGTCTCTCAGTCTCCTCTCTGTCTCCTCTCTCAGTCTCTGTGTCTCTCTCAGTCTCTGTGTGTCGCTCGATCTGTGTATCTCTCTCGGTGTGTCTCTCTCGGTGTGTGTCTCTTAGTCTCTGTGTCTCTCAGTCTCTGTGTCTCTGTGTCCCTCTCTGTCTCTCTCTCTCAGTGTCTCTCAGTGTCTCTCTCTGTGTCTCTCTCTCTCTCTCTCTCTCTCTCTCTCTCTCTCTCTCTCTCTCTCTCTGGGTCTTTCTAGTCATCTCTCTCGGTGTTTCTCTCTCGGTCTCTGTGTCTTTCTCTCAGTCTCCGTGTCTCTCTCTCTCTCAGTCTCTGTGTCTGTGTGTGTCTCTCTCTGTCCCTCTCTCTCTTGGTGTCTCTCTCTCTCTCTCTGGGTCTCTCTTTCTGTGTCTCCCTCTCTGGGTGTTTCTCCCTCTTTGTCTCTCTCTTGTTCTCTATCTCTCGGTGTCTCTGTGTGTGTCTCTCTCTGTCTCTCCCTCTCTGGGTATTTCTCAGCCTCTGCATCTCTCTCAGTATGTCTCTCTCAGTCTCTGTGTGTCGCTCGATCTGTGTATCTCTCTCGGTGTGTCTCTCTCGGTGTGTGTCTCTTAGTCTCTGCGTCTCTCAGTCTCTGTGTCTCTGTGTCCCTCTCTGTCTCTCTCTCTCAGTGTCTCTCAGTGTCTCTCTCTGTGTCTCTCTCAGTCTCTCTCTCTCTCTCTCTCTCTCTCTCTCTCTCTCTCTCTCTGGGTCTTTCTAGTCATCTCTCTCGGTGTTTCTCTCTCGGTCTCTGTGTCTTTCTCTCAGTCTCCGTGTCTCTCTCTCTCTCAGTCTCTGTGTCTGTGTGTGTGTCTCTCTCTGTCCCTCTCTCTCTTGGTGTCTCTCTCTCTCTCTCTGGGTCTCTCTTTCTGGGGGTCCCTCTCTGGGTGTCTCTCCCTCAATGTCTCTCTCTTGGTATCTCTATCTCTCGGTGTCTCTGTGTGTGTGTCTCTCTCTGTCTCTCCCTCTCTGGGTATTTCTCAGCCTCTGCATCTCTCTCAGTATGTCTCTCTCAGTCTCTGTGTCTCTCTGTCTCTCTCTGTCTGCATATTGTAACACAACAGATTAAAAGTTATCTAATACCGGTTGTGGTATCACAAGCCTTTAATTCTAGCACTCAGAAGGTAGATGCAGGGGGAGCTCGGTGAATTTGAGGCCAGCCTGGTCTATAGAGTGAGGTCTAGAACAGCCAGAATCCATAGTAAGATCCAGTTTCAAAAAGAAAAGTTACTACAGCAGAAGACATATATAGTAGAGCAGACTTGCCTTCTCAGCACTCAGAAGACAGAGGCAGGAGGATCACAAGTTCAAGACCAGCCTGGGCTACTTACAAAACCCTGTCTCAAAACAAAACAAAAAATATTGTAATAATACAACAAAAGACAAAATATAAATAAAGATTAAAAGATAATGATAAAATGTTCAAAATGATTATCTCTAAGTGGTGAGGCTATTGGAATTATTCCTCATATTTTTGTAAATTTTATCAATATTTTATCACACATCTTTCACTTTGTAAGGTTAAAAATACTGTTATACTCTTTGAACATACACAATACAAAGACCATTGGACAAATATTAATGTGGTTAATCCAAAACTGACAAAACTATATTGAAACAATAAATTCACTGAAATTTAAGAAAACAAAATGGCTATGTCAAATTTTACATGCAACCCTACATCATATGCATCGAAATAGGAAGTACTGGGCAGTTTTTGGTCCTTTCATGGGTAGCATGAGCTTCTTGACTTGCTTGGAGTTTTAAGTCACCATTTCACGGCCTACTATAAGACTCAAGTGTAGAGTGTAATGTAACACCAGTAACAGGTACTCACTCTCCACAGACCCCTGGTGCCTTCCTGCTGGTATATATCTATGAAGCTGCCAATCATGCTCCCTTGGAACAAGCTTCCTTGAGCCTGCATTCGAATCTAAAACAAAGAGGGAATATTTGATTTTGACAGAGAAAACGAAAATAAGATAGTTCACTCCTTTAAAATTAAGAAAAATGGTTTTTGGGTTGTTTTTAAAACTGTTATTACAGTGAAATTAATGAATTAAATTGTACACCAATATAACAATTTGTGACAAAGTACCTCTATAAAGATTTTCATTGGACCTCATATTTCCCATACTAATAATTTCTGGAGTTGGACAATAATAAGTATTCAGTGAACTATAACTAGTTTGAACCAGGCATGGTTGCACACGCCTTTCTTTAATCCCAGCACTCAGGAGGCAGAGATAAATGGATCTCTATGAGTTCAAGGCCAGCCTGATCTACAGAGTGAGTTCCAGGGCCATCACAGCTACATAGTGAGAGCCTGTTTGAAAAGAGAAACATACATATTAGCCAGGCAGTGGTGGCACACACGTTTAATTCCAGCACTCTCGGGACAGAGGCAGGCATTTTCAGAGAGTTTGAAGCCAGCCTGGACTACAGAGCAAGTCCCAGGACAACCAAAGCTGTTTTACAGAGAAACTGTCTCAGAAAACCAAAAAAAGAAAGAAAACAAAAACAAATGTACATATGTAATTAGTTTAGTAAAAAATCAGGGGCAATTCAAATGCCAAAAAACTAATAGCAACAACATATTGGTTACATAAGTAATGACACATTCATTTAACAGAATACAGTGGAATCATAACATTTCCTCTTAAAATATACGTAGGCTTTAGAAACTGTTAAAATTGATTGCTAAACAGAAAAGTGCAAAGCAGTATATATAATTCTTATCAAAACATGAGAAATTTTAAAAAGCTACAAACATAGTGAGAAAACTACATAAGCGTACATACCCAAATATTAACAAAGGTTTGCATATGAATGGGAGTCTACAGTCTACTCTTCTGAGTTTAATCCCTAGAACCCACGGCTTAAAGAGAACCGATTTCAAAAGGCTTTCCCTGACCTCTGCCATGTATGTGCCCCCTCAAAATGATGATGGTGGTGGTGGTGGTGGTGGTGGTGGTGGTGGTGGTGGTGGTGGTGATGATGATTTTAATTTGGGGGCCAGAGAAATGGCTCAGTGACTTAGAGAACTGGCTGTTATTTCCGAGGACCGGGGTTCATTTCTCAACACCAGCATGGCAGCTCACGACTCTCAACTCTAACCCCAGGGGACCCGATGCCCTCCTCAGGCTCTATGGGCAGCAGGCACATGTGGTACACATGCACACATGAGGGCAAAACACACATACACAAAAAGGATTTAAAATTTTATTTTTTTTAAAGATTTATTTATTTATTATATATAAGTACACTGTAGCTGTCTTCAGACACACCAGAAGAGGGCATCAGATTTCATTACAGATGGTTGGGAGCCACCATGTGGTTGCTGGGATTTGAACTCAGGACCCTTGGAAGAGCAGTCAGTGCTCTTAACCGCTGAGCCATCTCTCCAGCCCTAAAATTTTAATTTTTAAAAGAACGATAATTTAACTTCTTCGGTTCCTTGAGATCTTTATTCCTTAGGGGAAGGGTCTGCCCCACACACCTCTTTCATCTTCTGGGCACATGCACAGACACACATGGATATGCATAAATAAATAATCAAAACGTAAAACATTCTGTGAATTAAAATAAATGTTAAAGTTAGAACAGCAAGGCTGGAAACCCCGAGACCCACCTAGGAGGAAATAGAGGAATCTAAAAGCCTGAGGAACAAGAAGCAGGAGTGCTGATCTGAGCGGAGCAGGCTCCCTGAAGCTGGAGTTTCATTCAGTTGTAAGCTGCCTAGTGTGCGTGCTGGGAATTAAACTTGGATGCCTTGCAAGAACAGTATGTGCTCTCAACCACTGAGCCATTTCTCCAGCCTCCACGTAAATTTTTTTAATAATACTTTAAGTTAAAAAAAAATCCATACATGTGTATAGTGTATATTGGTCATATCCTCCTCCTACTACTTCCCCTCAGCTCCCTCTGGGATCCATCAACATATCTCTCTCCTAATTTCACAGGTTCTTACATTTTTATTTTGTTTTAAATTAATGACCCACTGAGTCAACTTGGTGCCTCCCATGTGCTCAGGTAGATTGCTGTGTTTGAATGCTTGGCCATAGGGAGTGGCACGATTAGGAACATGGACTTATTGAAGAAGGTAAGGCTCGGTGCAGGAACTCTGTTACTCTGTAGGCAGGCTTTGAGGTCTCCATGCTCAGGCTCTGCCCAGTGTAGGAGACAGACTCCTGGTTGCCTTCAGATGAAGATGTAGAACGCTTGGCTCCTGCAGCATCATGTCTGCCTATAGGCTACCTTGTTTCCCACCACGATGATAATGGGCCAAACCTCTGAAACTTTAGGTCAGATACAATTAAATGTTTGCATTTTTAAGAGTTGCAAAGAGGGGCTGGAGAGAAGGCTCAGTGGTTAAAAGCACCGACTGCTCTTCCAAAGGTCCTGAGTTCAAATTCCAGCTACCACATGGTGGCTCACAACCATCTGTAATGAGATCTGATGCCCTCTTCTGGTGTGTCTGAAGATAGCTACAATGTATATAATAAATAAATAAACTTTAAAAAAAAGAGTTGCAAAGAATGATAATTTATATCAAACAATGATTAAAATGGCAGTCTTATATTTGTGGATTCAACCAATCACGAATTGAAAAATATTTGCAAAAAATTGTATTTGTAATGAACACATGTAGACTTTTTTCCTTGTCATAGTTTCTGAAATATAGCAAGTATTCATATATGTTTACATTAAACATAAGTAATCTAAAAAGGACTTAAACTATATAAGGAAATACACCCAGAGTGTGCATAAATAGTGTTTGGGTCAATGGAAGGGACTTGAACATCCAAGGATTTTTGATACTTAGCAGCACAAAGTCCTGGAAGCAAAACCCCTATAGATTCTAAGGGATAAGGATTTTTTTATGCCTGATAATCTCTGCAGTTAACTGCCGAGTCTCTTAAACTTGCTTTGAATTATCCTCGATCCTGATGTGTACTTTCTCTTATTATAATAATTCACTTGAATTTTTTCTCCTAACTCATGACTGGAGATCAGGCTCAGCAATAAAGCATGCTTGGTGGTCTTCTAGAGGACCCAGGTCTGATTCCAGCACCTATTGGGTATCGCACAACAGTCTGTGACTTCAGTTCTAAGGACTCCCTCTCCTGCATGCACATGGCACAAAGGCATACATATAGGTGAAACCCAACACGTAAAATACTTTTTAAACTTGAGATTCAGAGTTGTAAACAGCTGTATTCCCAGTAAGACAGGAGGACCAAAAATTCAAAGTCATTGCTCGCTACTTAGTGAGCTCAAAGCTACAATGGGCCACATAAGATTCTGTCTCAGAAAAACAAATATCCTAATTTGTGGTTCCCTCACATTTTAATCATACATTTAGGCTTTATTAATAAAGTAGGAAATTTTTCCATTAGTCAGATAAAGCTTAAGGCTGGCATTAAAATAGATGTTTCATTCTGTGATTGATAAAACACTAAGGAAGTCCAGTTACATTCTTATCAAATCAGCACAAGCCAAGGCTCATCCTTAATAAAAATTTGGATAAGGAAAGACAGGAACAATATAACTATAAGGTAAAGCAGTTATGAAAAGAAATTCCTGTAAACATCTCTACCTTAATCTATTCCTTTGATGTCCCAGGTTCTGCAACAAGTCAACACAGCATCTGAAGGCTTTGAACAGATAAGGGATATGCCTTTGTTTTGTAAAATGGGAAGACTATTGGAAACGTTTTCACTATCCCACCACTTGAAGGCCAAGAATAAAGACAAACTACAAAGGCTTTGTATTTGTTCGAATAGGGATGGCCCTCATAAGACTCATGTGTTTGAATGCTGTGGCCCACAGGGAATGGCACTGTTAGGACCTCATTGGAGTAGGTGTGGCCTTGTTGGAGGAGGAAGTATGTCACTGTGGAGGTTGGCTTTGAGAGACCCAATGTGGCACTCAAGTCTCCTCCTGCTGCCTGTGGACCAAGACACAGACTCTCAGCTCCTCCTCTAGCACAGTATCTGCCTGAACAGTGCCATGCTTCCCACCATGATGGTAATGGATCAAATCTCTGAAACTGTAAGTCAGCCCCCATGAAATGTTGTCCTTTGTAAGAGTTGCATTGGTCATGCTGTCTCTTCACAGCGATGAAACCGTAAGACCTAGCCTTGAACCTAACCTATAGGATTACAAATCCTAGGCTGAAAACCAATGGATTAATACACATCACATTAAACAATGTTTGTACATCTATCATGAAACATATAATGTTAGACAAGGTTACATATATTATCTCTAATTCTTAGCAACTTTATGCTATAAACACCGCATTATCTTCATTTCAAAACAAGAAATGAATGAGACAACACATAGTTAAGAGATTTGCCCAAGATTTTAGAACTAACAATAGACAATACAAGAATTTCAACTTGAATGTGAGTTAAAGCTTTCGGCCTTTCAACTTCCGGGCAGGCGTGTCTCTTACCTTTAGAACATCAGTAGGGTTGGCAATAGTAGATGAGATCACTCCTGACACTACTCCACAGATCATATTAATTAGGAGAGTCTCATCTGTAAAGATATAGAAGCAGTAAAGGAAGGTTCATTTTACTAAGGACTGATTTCTGGAGTACCTGGGATACTGCATGAAGAGCATCCTTTCCGGAGAGATGACTTAAAAATGAACTTCAAGGTTTATCAAAGTAAGGTCTCTCAAATAATTATGAACCATCCCAAATCAAGACAAAATGTATACAAATTATATAAGCCATTGTTTCCATAAAACATTATTTTGAAGATAAAATACATCCTATTCTTCTACATAACTGTCAGTAAACTACATAAATTAGAATATGGCATTTCCATTTCAACCACCTCAAACATATTAATACATCTGATTTTTGTCTTTTAAATTCTTTTAAAATTATAATTTAAACACAACGTTTCTCCCTTCCCTTTCTTCCCTCTAAACTCCCCCACATATCCTTCCCCACTCCCCTTCAAATTCATGGTCTCTTTTCACATATTGTTATTACATGCACATATGGATCTATATATACATACATATCCCTAAATATAACATTTACCCAAATAACATTACTTGTTTCCAGGGCTGACCATTTGGCACTAGACAACCAATTGCTATGCTCTTCCCTGGGGCAGACCACCTCCCTTTCCCCCACCTTTCTGTAGTTGCCTGTGGTTCTTAGTGTAGAGTTGAAGCTTTATGGGCTTTTCCATGCCTAGTTTGGCATATCATCTGATAACATCCTGTTCAATTTTTAAGTCTTTTAATTTAAAGACTTAATAACCAGATGTTAAAAAATATGGTCTCGTGTATAACAAAGTTATCTAAATATTAACATTGAGTGGCTTTATAAATCTCCCAGCCTCCATTTATGTACAGAAGGCTTCTATAGTCAAATATGAAAAAGCAGTAGTATAATCCCTGGCATTGGGGGATGAATAGAGAGACATAGACACGCTAGGCCAGCACTCTGCTACCCAGTAATACCCTCAGGTCCAGAAGAATTTAGAAGTAAATTCCCCCAACTACGAATGAGAAGAGAGAACTACAACAGAACATATTGTTCTACAGAGAAAATCCAATCTTCACCACTCCTTCTCCTCAGAAGAATCTATAAATAGAAAATTAGTAAATCAATGTGAGCAATCCAGGAAAGGAAAATATTTTCAGGAGAGATGAAAGCAAATCCTTGAGGAGTCCCACAGAAGAGGCTCCAGAAAATACTGATCTAGAATAATGAAGTGCTTCAAGAAATACTGCTAACAGGAAGTCTGTTCAGCTTTCCCAAGCACCCAGTAAACCCAGGCCTCTGATAAAATAGCCATCACGTAAATATCAGGCTGAAGTGGAGAAACATAAAACAACTCTGCATATGGGTAAGGTGGCCATAGGTGTATCAGAATCCAGACTAGAACAAACTAAAATTTTTCTACCTACCCAAAGATTACCAAAATTGACACCTAGAAAGTGCCTTCAAGTCCTCTAACTGATGAAGAGTGCATTCATTTTCAAAGACATGGCTGATCTAGGCTTCTTCAAGAATGACGATAAGTTTTTTCTTTTTTTTTTTTTTTCAATCCTCACAGGTATTCTTTATTTCTTTTTTCCTTTTTTCATATTTGAATTTCTCCTTTATTTTTTTTTTTTTTTTTTTTTGTTTTTTTTTTTTTTTTTTTTTATTAACTTGAATATTTCTTATATACATTTCGAGTGTTATTCCCTTTCCGGTTTCCGGGCAAACATCCCCTCCCCTCCCCTTCCTTATGGGTGTTCCCCTCCCAACCCCCCCCCCCCTCCTCCCCCCTCCCCCCGACAGTCTAGTTCCCTGGGGGGGTCAGTCTTAGCAGGACCCCGGGCTTCCCCTTCCACTGGTGCCCTTACTAGGATATTCATTTCTACCTATGAGGTCAGAGTCCAGGGGCCGTCCATGTATTGTCTTTAGGTTGTTGGTTAGTGTCTGAAAGCTCTGGTTGCTTGGCATTTCTTTTTGTTTTTTTAAAAGAATTATTAGTTTATCCAGGCAATAGTGGTATATGCATTTTGTTCCATTGCTTGAGAGGCAGAGGCCGGCTATGAGTTTGAGGCCAGCCTCATCTATAAAGCAAGTTCCAGGACGGCCAGGGCTATACAGAGAAACCCTTCTTGAAAATCAAAACAACAAACAAAACAACAACAAAAATATGAATTATTATTTTGGGGAGGATATACTGGCACATGTATAAAGGTCAGGGGTCAACTTTGTGGAATGTGTTCATTCCTTCCACCTTTGTATAGGCTCTAATTGAGTAGTCACACATACGTGGAATTTACCCATTAAGCCATCTTGCCAGCCTAGAAGCTTTGGAGTTGATAGGAAAAGACAGATATGAAGAGCAGGAGCCTCCGACCGATGTATCCCTCTGTAGGGATTTAGCCCAAGTCAACGCAAGCTCGCCTTTATCCATGCAGTAAGTACCTTTCATTGACTGCCAGCATAAGATGGTAAACATTGCACACTAAGCATGATTTCAACAATCCCTTTGAGGATAACCTCAAAAGAAAGTTGAGCATACTGACCTTCCAAACGTTCTACAAATAATCGCTTCAAGCTTTGATAAATACCAATTTTGATGGTGCCATATGATGCCTGTCTTAGTAAAGCAGGGGCAATTCTGCCCAAAAAAGAGAGAAAAATAAAGAAAAGTTAATATTACTTAACACACAAATTTGTAGATTTTTACAATTTTTAAACCTGTATATTTCCAAGCAGTAACAAGCATCTATTCAATAGCCGTCGAAAAACTGCCAAAGAAAACTCGCATCCCAGATCATAAAACAAATGTCAACAAAGTAAAAGAACTGAAATTATGCGGAATGTATAGTGGAAGCAAATCAGAAACTGACAAGAAGGATGCTCAGAAACACTTAGAAATCAAACGACACACATCTAAACAACATATGGGTTAGAGAAAGTTGAAAAACACATTTAATGTATAGACCTGAGTAAAATTTCACGTATATCCTATAAAATATGTGGGACGGTAACAACTAAAGTAAAAGATGCTATGAACATGAGAGAGCAAACAGATACATGAGACGGGTGAAAGAAGAAAGAGGAGGAAATTATGTAATTATAATTTTAAATTTAAAAATATCAGAAACAATAAAAAAAAAAAACCCATGAGATGCAGGCAGGCTTAGCAATACAGGTCTGCAATCCCAGATGCTATTTGCAGGCTAAGACAGGAGAATGAGGAGTTCCCGGCCTGTTTGAACTAGGGTTAAGTAAAAGGCCTGCCTGAACACCTTCCTGTGACTCTCTTACTATAAAAAGTAAACTAAGAAGACTAGGTAGCTCACTGATAGAGTACTTGCACACCATGTGTTTAGGCCCTGTGTTCACTCGCCAATAATGGGGGGAATGGGATGGGGGATATGCAGCCAAAGCATAGCTGAGAATAAATAGTCAAATGCTTACAACTACAAGAGTAAACTCCCCAGAGGCCAACCTCTAGAACTGTGAAAAATTAATTCCTGCTATTTATAAGCCTCCAAGTATATGGTATTTGTTACAGTAGCCCAAACTAACAGCACTAAAAATTTTACAAAATAAAATTGAATTCACAGTTTTTAAGTTTCCAGATTTTATTTACTTTCATTTTATATATAAGGGTGCTTTGCCTACTAGTATGCCTGTGGATATATGCATGCAGGGCCCATGCAGGTCAGAGGAGAGCATAAGATCTACTAGGAACTGGAGTTACAGACAGCTGTGCGTCGCCATGTTGGTGCTAGGAATCAAACTCTGATCCTCTAAAGAACAGACAGTGCTCTCACCTACTGAGTCATCACTCTAGGCCCATGGAATTCATTAGAAACCCTTGGTCCTGCCAAGGTTGGACCCCCAGTGTAGGTGAATATTAGGGGATGGGGGTAGGATGGGGGGTGGATAGGGAGGGGAACACCTTTATAGAAGAGGGGGAGGAGGAAGGGATAGGGGGAGGAATTCCCAGCCCAAAAAAGTTTACTGAAGAACATCACAAAACTGTTGAAGAATTAACATTAACTTTAACAAAACAATATGTCCAAAAATAAAAGAAGGAATGTTTCCCAAATCACTTTAGCTAATTATCTTGACAGCAGAACCAGACAAAAATAGTCCGAATAAAAACCACAGACCCAGGGCTGGAGAGGTGGCTCAGAGGTTAAGAGCACTGTCTGCTCTTCCAGAGAACCTGAGTTCAATTCCTAGCACCCATATGGTGACTCACAACCATCTATAATAGAATCTGATGCCTTCTTCTGGCACGAATGCACACATGTGAATGGTGAGCTCATACATTAAAAATATATAAATAAAAAACTTTAAAAAGGAATATTAAAAAACACACACCCATATTGCTCATGAACTTAGATGTAAAAATCCTTTGGAAAAGATGAACAAATTGAATGTAACTGAATGTAGCAATAATAAAAAAAAGTCAGACACTGTTATGCATACCATATAGATTTTTTTAAAAGATCAGCCTTTATTTCCTAACAATTGTAGATACATCTTTAACCCAATGAAAAAGGAAGCAATAACACCAAGATCTCAACCTACTTAAATTCTGCTCATAAATGAAGATGTTCTCACTCGTGCCTCCTTTGAGATTCCTCCAAATTGCAGAACTATACTTTAGGAGATATAAATAGAACTAAAGCAACAGCTCAAATGGTTAGGACTGAGGAAGGAAAAAAAGAAACAGATGACTAAATATGCATATTTCTGACTCTATTACTTGTATCAGAAAAAGAAAATCTTGAGATTATCTATGCTAATGAAAGAACAAGGTAAAAGAGATGACCCAGGAATCACTCACTTCTGCATGAGGGTCTGCCTTCGGTTGTTTTTTTTTTTTTTTTTCTCCAAGAAAATTATATTCTAAATAAGCCCAACATAGGCTACTGATAATTTTTATTTGGATTCTCTGAGCAATACTGGTAGCCTAGACCTAGGCTGGCCTAAGGAACTGCAGCAGGTGAAAGACAAGCTGAACAGTAAATCATAAACTGATGGCTAACCAAAGAGTGAGGGAAAGGATGGTCCTCCCTTTCTTTTATCCTTCGCTACTATTTAAGCTGCCAGAATGTTTCTTTCATATAAGAAATCTTACAGTATGCTAGCATTTGCCAAATCAGGAAAATTCTCACAAGAATATATCCAGCTAATTGGTGCTGCTTTTACAGCAGCCATCAAAGAGTGTCAGGAAGCCAGGAACAAAAGCTTATGCTGCAATGATATTATCCATTTTTACATGTATTATATACAGCTAGGTTAACACAAAACCCACAGCTCAAGCCTCACAAGCAGATGAAATGTACAAAAGCCAATGAACAAGTTGAAATGCCGAACGTGAAGGGTGTAAAGTATCATGTAGGTGAAAGCTGTGGTTTCCTTAAAAGAAAAACGATAACAAAACATTCTGTTCATGGTATAAAGAAAGAAGCCGGTCTTACCCCGAATACAGAGCCAAGATGCCTTCTTCTCTATAGATTCGGAACAAGGCGTGAAACATCCCTCTATATTTTATTTCTTTGAAACGGACATCGATACTCTGACCTTGGACTTGCAGCCGTGTTTTAGTAAGATCCACAGGGAACGTGCCTATGAAAGAACATACTCCTAAGTATTTTCAAATAACAGTTAGGTTATGATTAAATATAAGGCTCATGAAAATACTGGAAACATAGGACGGTCATCTGCATAACACCTGGATATCTACTCCACCATCACTGCCAGAGGACAAAGGCTATAAGTAAAATGTACTGGCCTTTCTAGGAAGTATAACTTGATACACAATGTGCCTGACACTGTGATATAGAAAACTCTTGAAGACAATGATATGCTGTCAATGCAAAGGGATTTAAACATCTTTCACTCTGTCTCTAACACCAATGTCACTGGCATTTATTACTCTTTTCCTCCCATCCTCTACCACGTCAAGTCTCCCTACCTCCTCGCCTCACATCATCACAAGCATAAGAAAGCATTAGATGTTCTTTTTTTTTTTTTTTTTTATTAACTTGAGTTTTCCTTTTTTCCATTTCGAGTTTTTTCCCCTTTCCCGGTTCCCGGCCAACCTTCCCCTTCCCCCTTCCCTTCCTTTTTGGGTTTTCCCTTCCCACCCCTCCCCCATTGCTGCCCTCTCCCCAACAGTCTAGTTCACTAGGGGTTCAGTCTTAGCAGGACCCAGGGCTTCCCCTTCCACTGGTGCTCTTACTAGGATATTCATTGCAACCCTACGAGGTCAGAGTCCAGGGTCAGTGTATAGTCTTTGGGTAGTGGCTTAGTCCCTGGAAACTCTGGTTGGTTGGCATTGCTGTACATATGGGGTCTCGAGCTCCTTCAAGCTCTTCCAGTTCTTTCTCTGATTGTTCAACAGGGGTCCTGTTCTTACATGCCATTACAATCGTGTGTGTGTGTGTGTGTGTGTGTGTGTGTGTGTGTGTGTGTGTGTGTGTGTGTTTACAAATTCCTAATATTATGAAAGAAAATGGTAAAGTCTCAAGTGGGTCTATTCCCCATGGTGCCTTGGATGATTGAAGACTAATACCAGCAGAGAGTATTTAGGCCATTCTTTTTTAATTGTGCTTTATTGAATTATTTGTGTGCATGTACGCATGTGGGTATCTGTGGAGGTGAGAAGACAATCTACAGAAGTCATTTCTGTCCTTTAGCCACATGGTTCCCATGGATCAAACTCAGGTCTATGAAGCTTGGCAGCATGCATCCACTTTACCTGCTGGGCCATCTTGTCTTCCCTAGCAGGATTCTTCAGTAAAGCTCCCTTTTCTTATATCAGCACATAAAAGTGGTATTTGCATTAACAAAATGGGATTTAAGAAAGATTTAAAGATCTAAAAACTAGTAAGCTCTTTATATATATAGTTCAAACCTTTGTGATCTGGATTGTATAAGACCAGAGTATATAACAAGAAAATCAAGGGCTGGAGAGATGGCTCAGTGGTTAAGAGCACTGACTGCTCTTCTAGAGGTCCTGAGTTCAACTCCCAACAACCACATGGTGGCTCACAACCATCTGTAATGGGGTCTGATGCTCTCTTCTGGTGTGTCTGGAGACAGCTACAGTGTACTTATAGATAAAAAATAAATAAATCTTTACAAAAAATAAAATCAACAGGCTGGGAATTGGTGGTATATGCCTTTAATCCCAGGACTCAGGAGGCAGAGGCAAGTGGATCTCTGTGAGGTCAAGGCCAGCCTGATCTACACAGTGAGTTACAGGACAGCCAGGGCTACACAGAGAGACCCTGTTTTGGAAAACCAAAAGGAAAAAAAAAAAAGTCAACACACACTGCTGGATTGTAGACACTGAGGAATCATTTAGGAAAAAGAATCTGGAAAATGAAGTGACAATCTAATGATCTTGTTTGCTTCTAAAATAGAAGAGAGGTTTGCAAAAAAGCCTTGATAAGAAGAAAATATAACCTTAGCATAAATGAAAGACCATTAGCACAGAATACACAGAAACCACTATCGTATATAGTCCCTTTATGATCATGCATATTTTTTTGACTTGAAAAATTAACAAACCACTAAGTTATCAAAAAAAGTTCAAAATTTGACTTAACTTCATTCCCCACATCATCACTAGAACCTTCCCAGAAATATTACTTGATAGTCATGCAACAATAATTTTTAAAACAAAAATGACAATATTTTTCCCCACTGGTTTTCTCCAAAAACAATCAGTACCATTCATGATGCTCTGTGGCATGAAACTCAGATTTGTCACTCTTCTCAATTCTTACCGAACTCGGCAACAATAGAGGCAAGGCCGCCATACACAAAAGGTTTCCAGTTCAGACCAGACATCTCATGGCTTAAAGCGGAACTTTTCTGATGCTAAAAATAAACATGAATCAGAACAGGGCACAAGAACGAGGAGAGCATTTGTTAATACTTGATTATATGATTTAAATAAATAAAACTGGCAAATCAAACAAATGTAGAGGAAAAAAATAAAAGCCACCACGTGGAATGAGACAACATGGAGAGTCCTGTTTCATGTGCTGGATGATCATGAGTTTGTTCTTTAATGTCATTCTGTAGCGTAGGCGTACAATCACTCAAAAAGGCAACATGTGTCCTTCATTCTCTCTAATTTTACACTCTTTCCCACCCAAAGAAGCTTCAGCCCATCCAGCACACCCATCTCTGACATTCAACTAGACAATCACAAGTCAAGGAAACCAGAACTCAAGTTACATAGGCTGGGCATCTTATAAAAAGCAGTTCATGGTACTCAGTTAGCTTGATTCAGGCACAAAGCACAAACTCCCAACACTACCCCTTAATGTTCTCAGTCTTCTCAGCTCTCCTCTGAAATTTAGCATCTCAGTTCTAAGAACTGAGCTAGCTACCACACTGCTACTCAGTGAGACCCAGGCTGAGCTAAACAGCAAGTCCCCCTTGCTTCTGGTTCTATGGACTATGGTATACCTCCTAAGTTTACCAGAAAAATAAATTTGAAATCAGATGTAGTGGCACAGGCCTGTAATTCCAGCACTTGTGAGGTAGAGTCAGGAGGATCAGGAGTTCAAAGTCATCCTTTGCTACACGCTTCATGTAACAGAATCATCTAAAAGGTAGATTAAAACATGGACTAAGCCTCTCCCCCAGAGTTTCTGATTGGTGGTTTAAGTCTTGCCCTGAGAATCAGAGTTCTCAAAGACGACTGATGCTTCCTCCTTTAAAAACTACTGTTGTAGGCATCGCTTCCTAAATCCAGGTCCACTTGGAAATACTTTTTCTTATCGAATCTCCGATTTTCTTGAGATCTTTCTTTCTTTTTTATAGCTTCACAGTATGAATACTTCCCATTTTCAAAAGGATTTCCAGTCAAAAAGGAACACTGAAATTAGATCATCTAGAGTCGATCACGGCTCCAGATTCAATGCTTCGCTATCACTTACTAGTCGTGGCTCTGGGAAAGTTAGTCAATCTTTCTCTGCCTCCATTTTCTGAAAACAATAATAATAAAAACTTATGTCATAGGGTTGTTGTGTTGTATATAAATATCGTCTAGTACCTAGAAAAAAATCTGCTCAATAAGTTCATTACTATTACTACATGGTTGAATTTACATCTTAATAGATAGCATTTGCTGTCAATGTTCCCCTCACCAATTTGGGTTAGTACCTTAGAGCCACAGTCTGCTCCTAGAGGAAACAGGGTTTTGATTTATTTTATACAAAAGTAATTCTCTGAAACAAAGCAAAAGGAGGCTAGTGAGCATTCAGACACATGTCTTAGTTACATATAACAAAAATGATTGTTGAAACTTCCTTTCAAACAGTACTCGTTGCATATGCGAGAGATAACCCCTATCAGAGGAGAGTTCGTTAAAACTCTAAAGAGCAAATTAAGAATTGAGAAGAAAGGGGTTGTGGATTTAGCTCAGTGGTAGAGCGCTTGCCTAGCAAACTCAAGGCCCTGGGTTCGGTCCCCAGCTCCGAAAAAAAAAAAAGAAAAAAGAAAAAAAAAAGAATTGAGAGGAAAAATAGGACTATGGCATATTTCCTGAGTTTACAAGAAAAAGAAATCTGAAATCAGATGTAATGGCACAAGCCTGTAATTCCAGCACTTGGGAAGTAGAGTCAGGAGGATCAGGAGTTCAAAGTCACCCTTTGTTACATGGGGAAGTTTGAGACCAGCCTGGGCCACAGAAGACTCTGTCTCCAAAAGAATGCACCAAAGGGGAGGGGATGACTCTCTGCTGTCAATTTTTGAGATTCCCCTAAATAGCCTTTGATGCTTCAGATGTCTGCTGGGCTACTCCCCCGAATTTTCCCTTTACGACTTCATGCATCCTTTGTCAGTACAGGAGGAAAAAAAAAAAGATCTCTACCGCTTTGCTACCTACTACTCAACGTTTTATCACTGTTTTTAATGTGTTTGAGTGTTTGCATGTGTGTCTCTGCACTGCATACATGCCTCATAGCCACAGAGGCCAGAAGAGGGTAGTTCATCCCCTGGAACTGGTTACAGATGGTTGTGAGCTGCCATGTGAATGCTGAGACTTGAACCTGGATCCTCTAAAAGAGCTGCTACTACTCTTAACAGCCAAGACATCTCTCTAGCCCCTACCCAATCTTTTAATTAAGGAGAATGTGCCTAGGGTGCAGGAGCAATAACTGCTGAAAGCTGGGGACAGAGTTACACTAGGAAACAGAAAGATCAGCTGCTGGATCCTAGGTCCGGTAGCTCAGGGGTTCTCCAATGGAGCTTTCACGGTTCAGGGAATATAAGAAAAAAGTGTCTAGATATTTTTAGCTAAATATGTTATTTAAATGGCTATTACATCATGATCCCTGGGACACTGACAAATCACCTTATATCAAATGATAATGGCAGTGAGTACTTGATAATATTTAATGCCTCTGATAAAATAAGCATAGTGATCTTTATCTGTATCCCCTCCACGCTTTGATTTAAATTTCATTAGCCCATAAAATTATACAACCCTGTAGACAAGTGACCAAAATCAAGACTGTCCCTTAGAGCACCTCCCCTATATAGTTTTCACTCCAATGTCAGAAATGAAAGTCATGAAATTCTGTATCCCTTTGTATTAGACTTTATACCACCCTTCTTCATGCTAGAACAATTTAGAGGCACACTGAACAAATTAAATTTTCCCCCAATGGAGCCCTTCAAATATTTAAAGTCATTTTTCACGTTTCTACATTTTCTCTTTCTCAAGCTAAATAATCCTGATCATTTTCTTCATCCTATGTGTTTTAATTCAGTTACTATAGCTGAAAACTTCGGTTTCTTTTGAGAGAGGCATATCACACAACTGAAATACTAATCTTCCAGCAAATACCAGAGTCTTTCATATAAGACTGTATCGGTATGCAAGTTATACCCCACCTATTCTAAAGCTATGGAATTCTTTTTGAGAAATTTGTTTCTTTGACATCTTAAACTCTGGCAGAAAACGATGAGTAGGCTGAGGTTTATTCTCTTGGTGCCCTGTCTTGTCCCCTCTTAAATAGGTAAGACTCCCCAAAACGTGACACATTTCACAAAACTTCTTATAAACCTCATAAGAGCTCTCAAAGACTGAGTACAAACCAACCAACCAGTAGGTGACTGTCTTATGTATGCAACTGTATATAAACAATTACAGAGGAAGCCACAAAAGGAATTTGCTGGACCTGGACAATACTATACACCCTGTTCAACACTCTCCTCATTTTCAGATTCTCTACCTACATACCCTTGCCTCTTGGTTTTGTTGCAGAGAATTGCTTTGGAAAGTGTACCAAACTCCTTGAGAAGGTATATTGACTTGCAGAGGCTAATCTCAGTTTGGGGTGAAAGTACAGAAGTCATATTTAAGCAACAATATAAATACAGTCCCCTAAATATATTTATTATATAAAGATGCCACTGAAATTTGGCTTTAGGATTTGTATATCTCTTCATAAGATCTGATTATGGCTATCTTGACAGCCTAACAAGTGATAATAAAAATATCCTAGAATCCATATTATATAGCACCTACACTTACTTCAAAGTCTGGTCAGGAAATTCTGGGTAACCTTCTTGGTTTCTCCTTTAAGAAAGAGTAGGTATTACAGATTCTTATGTTTGGAAGATTGCAATTAGGAGCCTAAAACTATGTGTTGAAGGCATACTTAATACTCAAACTAGCAATTTGTTATAAATCTAATTGTTTTGTTTTTTTTTAAATCATAGCCGGGTGTGGTGATGCCAGCCTTTGACCCAGAGATAAAGGGTGAATTTATATAGTAAGACCCTGTTGCAAAAAATGAAAATCTAACATAAGACAGTATTTGCCATTCTTCCTATCTTTTCTGCACAATCATCTGGTGGATGAAATTAAGTAATTTGTCTGAGACAAATGAAGTGTTAAAATATATAGCAGTCTAGAAGAGCAAGAAAAGCACAGAAAAAAAAACAATTGCATGTGTGTAAATAATTTGTAAAAGCTCTTGGAAATGAGAGAATTTAAGCTGGGTTTCCACAGAGCAGACTGAATCTCGATAGGAGCAGGTAAGGAGACATGCAGGACGGGTAAACAGAATGTATAAAGATAAATGTGCAAACACAATCATGTAGAAGTATGCATCAATATGGTTTGTACTGAGACAGAAACGAAGGACCCATGCAGAATATAAAATAAGCTTGTTGGCTGAACCAAATAAAAGGGGTAGGTTCTACTGAAAGGCTTGGAAACAAGGTGCTGGAGGAAAACTAGTTCTATTAATAGGCAAGTGAATTAAGGTAATAGCCTATTGTAATTAGCTACACTAGGGACTCCAAGCAAGGTGGATTGCAAACAGAAGAGGTAGGGAAATAGCTTAGCAGAGTGGGAAGTAGGTAGAAAAGAATGCTACTTGGCAATGAGGTTAAACTGTTGCAAGGGACACAAAAGGCACTTCATGATATAAATGAAGTGGAAGAAAGAGTCGGTGTCTAATCTAAGCATCTCTAGGGTTGGGTAAGGAAATACTGGTAGGAAACTATAAATGCCCCTGCTACTACCTTGTCTGAGAAGCAAAATTCATGTTGATAATAGCTGTGATCCCAATCAAGTAACTGAACTGCATTTTAATAGATGCCTTCAATGCCTCAACCTCAGGAGTGACAGGGGATAGAAGGAGCATCTTTCAACAGCATCCCTCACACTGATACAATGGAGGTGTTTGCTTACTCCGCTTACAATCACTGCTGCCGTTGCAAACTTCACCCTTAGAAAAATTAGGATTATTCCAGGAAAGATACCCATTCACCCTCTGGGTACAGGATCTTGCCAGTTCCTCGGCTGTCAGAGCGAGTTCGTAGAGAGAAGGGAGGCGCCTGAAGGAGGCGGCCTCCCGGGGGGGTCGAGGAAGCAGAGCTCAATCGAAGAAGTAAAGCCACCGATGCCAGAAGAGTGAAAGACAGGGAAGGGACTCAGCTGAGGGGAGAGAGAGATCAAAGGACCGTTAAGCCCCTCCCAGGCCGGGAACCATGCCAGCCCGGCCCCGCGCGGCCTGGCGCGGCCCAGCCCCGCTCCCCAACCTGGAAGTCCAGGAGCTTCCCCCTCACCTGCTCAAGCTCAGCAGACGACTGGGAAGCGGAGGCTACCACAGTAGGAAACGCCACCGCAGCGCCAACCCGGAAGCATTGAAACCAACGGAAGTAACCAAGGCGTCGCCTCGGCAACAGTGGCGCAGCCATCCTAACTCCGCCCACTCCTAGCGAGAAAAAGCGAGGCGCGAATGAAAGGAAACCTTTGAGTTCAAAAGGCCAGAGTCCAGAAGCCTGTGAAAAAGGTAGGCAGACAGTCACCAGCCTTCAGAGAGGCTTCGGGAGAGGGAGCTAAGGTGTGAGAGTGTAGTAGCCTCTGTTGCTAAGGTGCTCACCAGTGAGGGCAGAGGAGGCGCCTTCTCACCCACCCACCCACCCGGCGTTAAGCAGGGAGAGCGGAGGCTCTGCTTTGCCCTTTAAAAATACTGCCAGAAGGGGCGTCACGTGAAGGGAGGTGGAGCAAAGGAGTTAAGATTAAAAGTGGGAGGAGATCTTTTGCCTGCTTCTGGGACCCTTTATCTAGTGGGTTGCCTCATTCAGCCTTGATATGAGAGTTTATGCCTAGCCTTATTGTATCTTGATATGCCATGTCTGGTTGATATCACTGGGAGGCTGGCTCTTTTCTGAATGGAAACAGAAGAGGAGTAGATGGAGAGAGGGGAAGAGGGATGAGAGGAGGGAGAAAAACTGTGGTTAGGATGTTAATATATGAGAGAAAAATAAGTAAATTCTTTTGAAAGTGGGAGATTTTAAGATGAAAGTGAGGACTAGAAGCTGAGCGGAATTTAGAGACTGAACCTAGGCACAGAAAGGAAAATAAGAATGGGGGAAGCAAATAACCCTCATCTGCTGATTGTCAGACAGCAGTCGCTGAAAAATTACACACATGCGTTGTTCTCAAAGCCCAGAGACAAAGTTCGAAACAAGCTGCATACAGAAAGAGAACCCTGAAAAGTTAAAGCAAAGGAATCTGAAGAGAATAATGGAAAGAATGTAGCAAGTTAATCCACACCTCACAATCACAGTCAACCAGAATAGCTTAAACGCCACCTTCAGACCCCAGTTCCCAGTGACATTAGAGAAGAACCACAAACTTCTTGGTGAATCCATTAGCTAAATTAAGACAACCCCATTTTCTTTTCTTTTTTTTTTCCAGAGTTGGGGACCGAACTCAGGGCCTTGCGCTTGCTAGGCAAGCGCTCTACCACTGAGCTAAATCCTCAACCCCATTTTTTAAACATGTAACAGTTCCCACAATCA
The DNA here is from genome assembly GCF_011064425.1 of Rattus rattus. Taxonomy (NCBI): domain Eukaryota; kingdom Metazoa; phylum Chordata; class Mammalia; order Rodentia; family Muridae; genus Rattus; species Rattus rattus. Next base: position 109,684,322 of record NC_046172.1, read on the forward strand.
CACAAGAGTTAATAATAGTGTTTGTTGTTTACATAAGTATAAATCAGTGACTTCAAGGTCCATGGTCCTAAGAGATTATTTGTTGAATGAATGAGTTTTTAAATTCATCTTTTCCAAAAGAATCTTCCTCATCTCATTCACATCTTTTTTTTTCATTTAAATAAATTCTTATGGCAACACACATGATAATAGATAGTATCATGGCTTAACCATGTTAACAGTTGTATGATGGCAAGAGCTTTTTTGCTTGCTACTTCCTTATAAAGTTGATACACTTATTTTCCCATCCTAACAATTAAGAAAAATAAGGTCATAAAAGTTAAGCAGAGTTATGTCATAACTGGCAGAATTCTGATTTCGACTTGAGACTGACTTCAGTGCCCAAGCTCTCTGTTAATGTCAGAAAATCCATTATTTCAACATGTGACGTCTTTAAGACTAGAGAGACATCTCAGCAGTTAAGAGAACTAGCTGCTCTTCTAGAGAATTCCCACCACTCAATTCCCAAGGCTCAAATAAACTTCCAATAATGCCAATTCCAAGGGATCCAATGGCCTCCACTGACACCAGGCACTCATGTGTGCAGAAACACATATAGACAAAATACTTGTACACATAAAATAACCTTTTTAGTTTAAAAAGTGAATTCTCTTTCATCTTAGACATCAGCAAAGCAACACCCTTTCAGACAAATGAAGGATGGAAAACTATATCTTAGAGTCCTTATACCTTGTAAGATTTGGACTCTCTTTGGTAACATGAAGTATTTGTGCAGCTGTCACCTAGCTTTGTGTTTCCCATCCAACGCTCTGAAACTTGTAGGATTATGGTTTGTACCCTAAGCAAATTGCTATCTTAGCTTTTGTAAAAGACTACATTTTCCTACCTAGTCCTTCCTACCAGCACTTAATCTGGTTATCCACTAGGTAAATTTTTAAAAGGCCCTTTGTTTTCAAATGAATCATTTTTAAAATTATACATGTAAGTAAAAAATAGCAATTGTAGAAATATTATAAACATACAGCACACTAATACATTTGCAGTTTGGTTCTATCCTTTCGGTTTTAGCAGCTTTAATGCTATAATACACAAAAATGTAAGCTGGCCATTTTCCTTATAAATTGCCTTGTGGTATCTAGTCTCTCCCCACAAGTCCAGTTTTGACCATGCATATTGTGTTTTGAGTTTTGTTTAACTTATGATCTACCTAAAATATAAGCTATTCAAGAGTACAGAATTGTGGAATCTAATTCTAATGTAACTTAGAAATTCTTTTATTTGCAACTCTTTTTTTCCTTTTATTTATTTATTTTTATTGGATATTTTTATTTATTTACATTTCAAATGTTGTCCTCTTTCCCGGTTTCCCATCCATAAACCCCCTATCCCATCCTCCTCCCCCTTCTGCTATGAGGGTGTTCCCCCACCCGTTCTTTACAGACATTTCTTAGACTCTGCTAACGCATCTCCTGCTGTTCCTGAGACTCACTGTCTCCCTCTCCATGTACCCTTACTATCAGCTTTGAGTTCTTTCCTGATTACCAAAAGAAAGAGAAAAAAATTCTTCATGAATGTGTCACCTTCGAGCACTCCCCTTAGATTCATAGGTGCTTCTAAATCTTTCTTTCTTTTCATATTTTCCTATGCTTAGAAGATCACACCTAAGACCTCATGTATGCTAGGCAAGTACTCAAACACTGAGCTCTACCAAAATCCCTTACATATCCAAACCATTTCCATTTCAGCTCCGAGTCAATAAAACTATTAATGAAACAATTAAGTCTACTTTGTGCTGAATCACTGTGTATTTTATACTTGTGTTACCACTCAGATTCCTTCCTTCATCTTAAGCATTATCTATCACATACTTTCTAGCATCTAGTTCCCTGACACTCAAGTGAAACCAACTGTCATTATCAGGATCACTTAGTCCTTGTAAGAAATGCTGACATTCAGATTCTAGCCAAGTCCTATTTATATCAGAATCAGCATTTTTCACTAACCTTTGTGATTAGTTTACATATGAAACCTTAAAAATATGTTTTACTTCTTCTTGCACACATCAATTCACGCCAGTGGTGGCCCATTCCTTTAATCCTGAACTCAGGAGTCAGAGACAGGCAGATCTCTGTGATTTTAAGACCACCCTGGTCTACAGAGTGAGTTCCAGGACAGTCAGGGCTACACAGAGAAATCCTACCTCAAAAAAAAACCAAAAACAAAAAAACATACTTTGAGAATTTCACATATATATATATACATATGTATACATACATATATATATATATATGTATGTATGTATTTTGATCATATCCATTCCACTCCTCTACAACCTCTTCCAGACTCACCATACTGTGTCCCCCTTTTCATATCCCCCTTGTCTTAGAGTTTTACTGCTATAAACAGATACAATGACCAAGGCAACTCTTATAACGACAACATTTAATTGGGGCTGGCTTACAGGTTCAGAGGTTCGGTCCATTATCATCAAGGCAGGAGCATGGCAGCGTCCAGGAAGGCATGGTGCAGGAGGAACCGAGTTCTACATCTTCATCTAAAAACTGCTAGAAGACTGACTCCTCAGGCTACTAAAAAGAGGATCTCAAAGCCCACCCTAACAATGACACACTTTCTCCCACAAGGTCACACCTACTCCAACAGGCCTCTTAATAGTGCCACTCTCTGGGCCAAGCATATTCAAACTATCACACTCCATTTTTAACTGAGTCCTATATGGGCTGCCTGTGTGTTCAGGAGTGCAGGGCTATCTCCTAGAGGTCAAGCAATCACGGAGAATATGGACATTTCTGAAGAAGACTGACTCTCCCTCCCCCAGCAGCCACCAACTACCAATAGCTCTTCAGGTATGTGGTACAATCAAATCCATATGGTGGATTTGATCAGCATCGGGGTCTTACCATCAAATATTCGTGAGTAACTCTTCTGGTTCCATTTTTGTTACTATGAAAATACCTTAATAAAAAGAAACTAGTGGAGAGAAAGATTCTTTTACTTCAAGTTTCAGGCCACTATTGAGGAAGAGTCACAATGGTAAGAATTTGGGCATTTCCCATCCACAGTCAAGAACAGAGAGAATGTATACATACATACTTGCTTCTTAGCGCTCAAGTCAATTTCTCTACTCATACACAATCTAGGACTCCCTGCCATTGGTGCCACCCAAAGTGGGCTAAGTGGAAGCCAGCCACATGAACTAAGGTACTCAAAACAATTCCATATAGATAAGACCACAGGCTAGCAGCATGTAGACAATTTCTCATTGAGGTGCTATTTGCATGCGGTTCTAAGTTGTATCAGGTTGAAAATTAAAACTAAACAACTCCATCCTTTGTCAACTTTACACACAAACACATCGGTTTCTTTGTCTTTTCTTTTTTTCAGTACGAAGAATATATTTTACTTCGAGAAGAGTGAAAGGAACAAATGCAATTTATGTAGCTCATTAAAAGGTACAAATGCTTTCTGTTACATGTAAACAACGACAGTAGAATGGTGTGGCCTACTTAGTTGCTGTAAAATCAGCAGACTTTGAAGTGTAGCACTTGAACAAAGTGTTACTGCAAGAAGTTACCACCCAAAGGTTATGTCCTTAATATATGTGTAGATATGCCAGCATTTAGGTGAGACTTTCAAAAACTAAACACCGTGTAGGTCTAGGCAAAACTAAAGAATGGGGGTTGGGGATTTAGGTCAGTGGTAGAGCGCTTGCCTAGCAAGCACAAGACCCCGGGTTCAGTCCCCAGCTCTGAAAAAAGAAAAAGAAAGAAAAAAACTAAAGAATGGAGAATGTGAGGGAGCTGGAGAGATGGCTCAGTGGTTAAGAGCGCTGACTGCTCTTTCAGAGGTCCTGAGTTCAATTCCCAGCAACCACATGGTGGCTCACAACCATCTGTAATGGGATCTGATGCCCTCTTCTGGTGTGTCTGAAGACAGCTACAGTGTACTTATATATAATAAATAAATAAATCTTTAAAAAAAAAGAATGGAGAATGTGAGGCAATATAGTGCAAGGTACACAGTATATGTATCCATATATTATGTATAAATGGCTATGAAACGCTCCCATAATTAAACCTCAATGTTGTTTTTATTATTTATTTTCACCTCTTATTGAAAATAGATTGTTTTTCTCACATAATATATCCTGAGTATAATTTCCCCTCCCTCTACTCTTCCCAGTTCCTCCCCATATTCCTTCTTATTCAGATCCACCCTCTTTCTGTCTCTCACTGAAAATCGAACAAGCTTCTAAGAGATACTAATGAAGTATAATAAAACAAAAACTAACGCATCGAAATAGGACATACTAAGCAAACAAACAAAAGGAAAAGATCCCAAAAGAAGGCAAAAGAAACAGAGATCCACTTGTTATTACACTCAGGAATCTCATAAAACCACTAAACTGGAGGCCATAATATACACCCAAAGGACATGTAGGATGAATATATAGATATAGATATATAATATTTTTAAAGTGCTGACATAACATTATGATGCCACTGAATTCATTTTCTGTTGGCCATCTACTAGTGGGCAGGTAGCCCGCCCTTAAGAGTTGTTTTCCCAGTGAGACTCCCTTAGAGAAAACTAGATTTTCACTTGCAAGTAATTATCAATTAGAGATATCTTCTGGGCTAGGGGCTGGAGCATGTGTACACGTCTTTCAGCACTAGGATCCATCTGGTGCAGACCCATGGAGACCCTGTGCTTGCTGTCTTAGTCTCTGTGAGGTCATATTGCATCAAACATGTTGATTTAGAGGGCCTTCTTTTCTTGGTGTCCTCCATCCCCTCTGGCTGTTACACTCTTTCTGTCTCCTCTTCCACAGGGTTCTCTGTGTCAGGTATGGGTTCCATCTCATGGAATGGGCCTTAAGTTTAATTGGGTATTAATTAGCTCGTTCCTTCCACAAGCATTGGGCCACCATTGCGCTAGCATATCTTGATGGCAGGACATCATTGTACACCAAAGGATTTGTGGCTGGATTGGCGTTTATGTTTCTCTTTCGGTACATACACAGTGTCTTCCTATACCAAGGGTATTAGCACAAAGGGCTGAAGTGTCTTTGTAGGCACCAACTCAAATTCTCCATGTTCAATGGCTTTTGAAGGCGCTATCTTTGGCAGTGGGTTCTTGCTGTCTGTGGAGAGTAACCTATACTCTTGGCAACAGCTTGGGTTGCTTAGAGGTTTTCTTGGGACACCTTTAGCCAACCTCTAGATATAACCCAATCCCACTACTGGGAGCTTCATTTGTTGACAAGAAATGTCCAGCTGAGGCTTCTCTCCCCATTATTTGGCAATTATTTAGATTGCCTTTCATATATGCTTATATTTCAGGAAGTTCTACTGTATTAGGTTTCCATAGTACCCCTCAAATGAACCTTAATTTTAGCTGTCTTTTGCAATATTCCCTCCCCTGTGCCCCTCCTCTCCCCCTATCAACCTGATTCTTCCATTCTAGGCCCTCCAGCCATTCATAACTATGTCTTCTAGGGCTAGAGTGATGGTTAAGAGCATCTGCTGCTCTTCCAGAGGCCCTTAGTTCAGTCCCAGCAGCCACATGGTGGCTCACAACCATTTAAAATGTAATCTGATGGCCTTTTCTGGCATGCAGGTGTACATGCAGACAGAGCACTGATATACATTTAATTAAGTAAGTAAACCTTGAAAAACATCTGTTTAGTCCATTTCCCTTTCCTAGGAAGTTCTGTCAGCTTCCTGTAATTCCTTACTCTAAGTCTATTTCTGACCTCTATGGTTCTACAGACTGTAGACAAGGGTGCTCTGGCTAAGCTGTTGGAGGCTACTAGGACCAATTATAATGACAGATATGATGAGATCCACCTGCACTGGGGAGGCACCGTCCTGGGTCCTAAGTCTGTGGCTCGCACTGCCGAGCTGGAAAAGGCAAGAACCCACCACGAAACTAGGTTAAATGTACACTGCTAAGTTTTCTGTACATAAGTATAACTACAAAATTAAAAAAAGAAAATCTAGGGAAGAATACATTATAATTTGAGTATTGTATTAATGAACACGACAGAGGTTGGTCTATGGTCCACTACCTAAACAGCTCCCAGGTCCCTGTGGTCTCCATAGCAAGTTGGACAGAGTCAGTCTGGTCATCAGACCCAGAAGACAAGAAGCTTTCTCCTGTGGAGTAGATAGGTGTGGCATGAGGAATGACCCACCTTGACTTAGGCAATATGAGACATTTGACTTCAGGGTAACCTTTTTGTCCATAGTGTAGGCCAAGTCCTTGCAGTGGACAAGGCAATCGAGCAGTGTTTCTCAGTGGTTATCATACCACAATCTAGGCAGAATCTTCTGTTGTCTTCTTTGGAGACCCAGGGGTGGCAATGGAGGTAATCCATCAGGCTTTGGGAGTTTCTGTCTGTCATGTTTTTTAAAAGATTTCTTTTACTTATTTTATTTATATGAGTACACTGTAACTGTCTTCAGACACACCAGAAGAAGGTAGCAGATCCCATTACAGATGGTTGTGAGCCACCATGTGGTTGCTCGGAATTGAACTCAGGATCTTTGTGCCATCTCTCAAGCCCTGTCATAAGGTTAAACTTATTACATTTAGCAAATCTCTGACAAGATTGAGAGCAATATCTATTAAGCACAATCGGAGTCAGACAACCTGTGTTTGTTTAATTACATGTTTGAGAATTTATCTAGCAAATAGAGCACACTATAACTTAATGGCAGTAGCAAAACTAAGGATATATATATATATATATATATATATATATATATATAAATGATCTTTAACCTTTATACTGTTTACACGTCTTGGCCATGCTGCTATGTATCAGCAGAGAAAAACACATGAAGAGACACACTTGCAAAGAGATAAATGGCCGAGTTGTGTCTAGTGTACACTTTGCTTAGAGCTGATGTGGACCAGAATGGAAAGAAACCAGAGAGCTAAGAGCTGTGGCATGAGCTGTGGGCAGGGACAGAAAGCAAGTGCACCTAGACAGGTTCAGGCCCACCGGGCTGGGGGGCTTCATCCTGGGGCTGCATAGAAGGTAGCTGAGGCAGCAGAATCAAGAGGGTAGGCAGCACTGCAAGCAAGCAGGCGGGGCTAGAGGTAGCCAGCAGCAATCCCAGACAGGGAAGGTAAGATAGTGAGCCCAAGAGGGCACAGGGGGAGCCGAAACGTCCCAGCAGGTAGGGTCCTGGGCAGAGCTGAGAGTGGGGGTAGGGAAGGTGGGGGTGGGGGAGGTGGCTGCTTTTCTCTGGCTGCAGAATAAAAGGGCAGGGTGGCGCCAGGCTGGTCCCACAGGGACAAGCTCCCTGCTCAAAACAGGAAGCCCCAGGCCCATCCCATAGGAATCTGCAGGGGAAGGGAGGTACCTGAGTAGCATTCTGTCTCCTAGCAACTCAGCTCAAGCCCTGCGAGAAAGCTCAGGGCCGCTGCCACGAAATGCCAGAGAGGAGTTGAGCAGGCAGGGGGCGAGGAGAATGTGGAGGGCTAGGGCAGGAGGCACCAGAGCGAGAACAAGAGAGAAAACGAGATTGAGAACAAGAGCCAGAGCAGAGAGAGAGAGCGAGAGCGAGAGCGAGAGGAGCGACTGAGAGAGAGAGAGAGAGAGAGAGAGAGAGAGAGAGAGAGAGAGAGAGAGAGGGAGAGGGGGGAGGAAGGAACTCTGTTCATAGCTGTGAGTTTTTTGTTTGTGACTCTGGTGTCTCTTGGAGAGTTTGTGTCGCTGTGTTAGTTTTTTCTCTCTGCATCTAGACAGAAGTGCAGAACAGAGTCCTCTCTGTCAGCAGTCTGTGCGCGCGCGTGTGTGTGTGTGTGTGTGTGTGTGTGTGTGTGTGTGTGTGTGTGTGTGTGTGCGTGCGCGCGCGCCTGTTGGGGGGAGGGCTGCTTTTCCAGCATCTCATTGACAGAATGGGGAGGGGGGAGCGTACTGATCTCTAGTAAGAGAGTTGTTTTTAAAGCGCTAGTTAAGTGGCCATGTAGCTATATTGCTTGCTAGGTACTGTGAATTCGACCCGGAGATGCCCCAGTAAGACGAAGTCCAACCCTTTAGGTATGGACATTATTAAAATGTTCCTACTGGTATCCCGAAAACAAAATTAATAACATACAAACAAAGGAGTTCAGGAACAGCTTGAGAACAGGGGTCACGAAAACCACTTCTGAGAGGAGGAGGTGTCACCCAAAGGTTAGAGGTCCTAGAACGAGTGTTGTGTTTTATAAAAAGATAAAGAGAGAAGGAATATGTTTGGTGGGTGTGCAGTCAGGTGCGGAGAAAGGGTATGACTCCACAGGCCCATGCAGAGGCATTCCTTCCCCCTGAGGGACCAGCCACACAACATGGGAGAGGGGAGTTGTGAGGGTAGTAGAGACAGAGAGACAGAGTAGAGGAGTAGAGGCTGGCCATGAGCACGTGGAGAGAGAGGGGAAGGGGAAATGAGAGAGAAGGGGGAAGGGGCAAGAGGACAAAGCCAGAGCAAGAGCAAGAGAGTGAGGAGGGGGCAAGCAGCCCCTTTTATAGTCAGTCAGGCATACCTGGCCCTTGTTGGGTAACTGTGGGGTGGAACTTAGACAAAATGCTAACGATGAGGGTCAAAAGACCAGTCATAAAGGCTGAATGTCCCCATCCTCCAGGACAGCACAGCGGGTGACTGCAAGCTTAAGGACCCTCCCTTGGGACCAATGGGGGGAGAGCAGGGCTTACCAGTTCTCAGAAGTTTGGGTGGATAGGTCTATTGAGGGATGGCTCTCCATGTGGCAGTGGGGGATGTGAACCTTCAACTTTCTAAATCCAAGTCACTAGGCACCAATGTTGTGTTTTATATAAAGAAGCCAGGGATATGTTGGTGGAGGCATGGTATAGTATGGGAGAAGGCAGTGCCTCTGTGGGTCCATGCTAAGGCATCTCTCCCCACTGAGGTACCAGCCACAGGAGTATATAGTATAGACTTTATTTAAGGCATGGGGAGGGGAGTTGAGGGGGGTAGTAGAGACAGAGGAAGGCAGAGAGAAAGAATGTGTAGAGGAGTAGAGGCTGGCCATGAGCATGTGGAAAGAGAGGGAAGGTGAATCGGGGGAAAGGAAATGAGAGGAAGAATAGCAAGAGGAGAAGAGAGGAGGGGAGGGGAGAGGAGAGGAGAGGAGAGGAGAGGAGAGGAGAGGAGAGGAGAGGAGAGGAGAGGAGCAGAACAGAGCAGAGAAGAGAAGAGAAGAGAAGAGAAGAGAAGAGAAGAGAAGAGAAGGGAAGGGAAGAGGAGAGGAGGGGGCAAGCAGCCCCTTTTATAATGAATCAGGCACACCTGGCTATTGCCAAGTAACTATGGGGCAGAGCTTAAAAGAAATGTCAACAGTCCCTATGTCCAGCATGGGCCCTTAGATAAGTGAAGAGGAAGCTGCCTATCCCCCAGAAAAGAGAGGTAGGCCTTTTATTCTCTAGGGACATGCTACCCCTTCCCCGACATGGCTCAAGGAAGGTGGTTTCATTAGCAGCTCCCAGATGCCTCCCAACCCGGAGAGAAAAGCTCCATGTTTACCCTTTAGTTCCCAGTTTGCTTCTGCCACCTGCTGGAAGGAAATGGGAGGCTGCAGAGCAAACACATGGGCACCTTTAAAAACTTGGGAAGCCTAGTCAGTGATTGTAGAACAAGGCCCTTGGTGAGGGGATGGGAAGAAACTTCCAGAGCTCTGCAAGCCAGGCCAGGGGAACAATGCCTCTTTAATGCCATGAGGCTGTAGACATAGAAGACCTTCCCATCCCTTCCTCCTGGAGTTTCTCAAAAGTGGAGCAGAAGACATAGCTGCAGAAGCATGCTGTCCATGCTAGTGATGGTTGTCATCCTGCTCTCCTGACTTCCGAGAAACTCAGACCCAGGAAGGCTGAACTCTAAGAGGCTCAAAAAGATGATTAGCTTACAGAAAGTCAGAGTGTCCTTGGACAAATTGGGTATATGCCCAGTGTTTTAATTTTCGCAAGGCAAAGTAGGCTTTATATTCCCAAATACATCACTCACTCAATTTCCAACATCTATAATACTTTCCAGTAAGACTTAGGGCTGCAGAATAACAGAACAGGAAGGAAAATAGAAGAAGAGCTTCATTTTGCATATTAAAAGTAGCTACCTTTCTGACCAGTTCTGTATTTGTCCTGAGGTTTAAACAGAGCAGAAGGAACAGATTTCAATGTTGTTCAATTTGAAAATGGGAGTAGGAATCTTTTCAGAGATAGCCAGTTTAGGGGTCTAGACTTAAAGGGCCTATGCAAAGGTCATATTTCTGAGAAAAAGACACATCTAGAGAAGCAATTTGCAAGGGAAAAGGCAAAGTTTGAGGACAACAGGGATGGCATATAGGAATCAGTTGAACTCTGACTTGAAATATAATGGAAATGATTTCTTCTAAGCCAGAATTTATATTCATTCTCTCCTCTCTCTCTCTCTCTCTCTCTCTCTCTCTCTCTCTCTTTTGTGTGTGTGTGTGTGTGTGTGTGTGTGTGTGTGTGTGTGTGTGTGTAGCTAGAGCAAGTAAGCCATGATGAGCAAGCCAGTAGGCAGCACCCCTCCATGGCCTCTGCATCAGGTCCTGCCTCCAAGTTCCTGCCCTATTTGAGTTCTTGTCCTGACTTCCTTTGATGATGAACAGTGATGATGAAACATATGTCAAACAAACCCTTGCCTCTCCAACTTGCTTTGGTCATGATGTTTCATTATAGCAATAGTAACCATAACTTGAACATCTCTGATGTCATGATTAAGCCACCAAATAAAAAACTTTCTGAATATAGCTTTACATTTACTGATTAGGTCATCAGGATTTGAGATGTCTGTTACTTATAATACAGTGTTTCTAACTAGTATAGGTCTCATGGCACTTTGGAGGGGAGGGGGTTAATAAAGTCCCAAATATGAAATGAGTATATGTATTAGGTAAGTTTTAAGGATTTACTCCAGTATTTACTCCACAATCACAATCAGTTGTATTATTCCACAAGTCAGTGATGAGGCTACAGGGAAAGCCCAAGGGAGGGGGGCATGTAATCTGATCTGATAGAGTAGCATTTGTTTTCCAGAGACATGCTTATCAGTTTGTCACTCTTGCTAGACAACTAAGTCAGAAGAAGAAACAGCCATTTGCTCAAATCATCAGTCATGGCATCTCCCATATAATAAATATGCTTTCATATTTATTATAACCCACAATGGTTGGCTGTATACTTCCTTCTCTTTGTTATACAACAAATTCCTTGAAGTTTGGGACGGTCAGGCATCATTTCTGCACCATTCTGTGAACAAATAGGACACTCAAAAACTGAGGGCTAGAAAGTAAGTTATCAAAATTTTTGACATATACCATTTTGAGGATTTTCATTTCATGTTCTAATGCAGCCTTTGCATGTGTCATATTGATGGGAGGATATTATATTAGTTCCACCAATATGATTCCTATAATAACTGCCCACATGGTGTTAGAAGGAACAATACATTTTCTTAAAATGGTTTAATAATAATTGAATCCTTCAGTTCATAGCATAATAATGCCAGCTGAATTGTTAATATTCTCCTCGATCAGGCAGCAAGACCATACCACTTACATGGTTTCCTAGTAGAATTATTTACATTTAGAATTATCCACATTCTTACATACAATGAGTTCTCTATGCTCTGTTAGCTTTCATATTTATTTTAAGAATAAAATTTACCTAATACACAAAAGAACTGTTTTCCAGTGTTCAGTTGAGTGGCTTATAATATTTTCATTATTCTAGACATCCATCATCTCTGGGAGTTTGAAATCCTTTCATCATCCTAGAAACAACTCCTGCTCACAATTCCCCTTCTCATTCACTCTCAACCCCCACCCTGGCATCCACTAATCTACTTGGCTCTATGGATTTAACTATTCTGGATATATGATTTTTTTTAAACTTCAAGCAACCTGTGACTTTTGTGTTAGGTTTCTTCATTCCATTCTCAAGATAAATAATATCCCATTTAAGAATGCATCACATGTCCCAACCATTCCATGATGAAAATAATAGTATTTGCACATAACAAACAAGGATCTTGTAACACATCCTTTAATATAAACATGAATTGATACAAAACAGACCAAAGAGTTAACTATAAGGATTAAGATTTTAAACATCTTAGACTGGTGAGATGGCTCCGTGATTAAGAGCACTGACTGCTCTTCCAAAGGTCCAGCACCCACATGGTGGATCATCAGATGCACTTTTCTGGCATGCAAGTGTATATGCAGACAGAGCACTCATACATTAAACAAAACAAAGACTTCTCAATATCTCAAAATGAAATATATGTGACATACACACACACACACACACACACACACACATATATATATATATATATATATATATATATATATATATATATATATAAAACTTACCTTGACCTTGTATGGTCTTTAAATTTGATATCAATGGCACAAAAGAAAAAGGCAGTTAAATTGAACTTCATCAGAATAAAAAAATGCATGTGCCTGAGACCACACATTGAGAGAAAATATTTAAAAAGTATTATTACAAAATTATGGTTAAGACTATTAAAAGAACTCCTACTGGGCTAGAGAGATGGCTCAGTGGTGAAGAGCACTGGCTGCTCTTCCAGAGGTCCTGAGTTCAATTCCCAGCAACCACATGGTGGCTCACAACCATCTGTAATGAGATCTGATGCCCTCTTCTGGTGTGTCTGAAGACAGCTACAGTGGTGTACTTATATATGATAAATGAATAAATCTTAAAAAAAAAAGAACTCCTACAAGTCAAAAATATAAACAACTTACTTTTCTTTTTTTTTTTTAAGATTTATTCATTTATCATATAAGTACACTGTAGCTGTCTTCAGACACACCAGAAGAGAGCATCGATCTCTTTACAGATGGTTGTGAGCCACCATGTGGTTGCTGGGAATTGAACCCAGGACCTCTGGAAGAGTAGTGCTCTTAACCACTGAGTCATCTCTCCTGCCCCAACTTACTTTCAAAATAGGAATGGGGCAGGACACAGCAAGATAGCTCAGTAGGTAAAGGAACAGACTGCCAAGATTGAAAACATGAATTCAATCCCTAAAACACATGAGGCAGAAGGAAAAAAAAACAAGAATTTACACACACACACACACACACACACACACACACACACACACACACACAGACATTTACACTTGTAAAATGTAATAAAATTTTAAATGGAAACAAGACTTCAGTAGTTCAATATTCCTCCAGGAAAGATAAACAAAAGTTATCCCAAGACACTATTAATCCTGTGGTGTTGATGTGTTTGTGTTCCCCAAGGACCCAAGTATTTGAAATTTACCCTTTACCATTCTAATGTTACGACATAAGGAGAACTAAAGATGATTAAGTGCCTCAGAAGTAAGTTATATCATGGAAGTGCTGGCCTCAGAAGAAACTGATGTTGATCGCTTTTTGCCTTGAGTAGTTCTCATGAGGAATTTCATAAAAGAAAAGCTTGACTACATATGTTCTAGCTTCCTGTCTTGTCCTATGACTCCTCCTGCTCGCACTTCGCCATTCTACTACCTATCAAAAGGAGCTGACTTTCATGCAGCTTTTATTCCAAAATAACTCCTGATTCAAAGCCGGGACAGAGAATGAGTGATAAGCACAGCAATCATTATCTCTTTCACAGGTTGTCCTCAGGGAGAAAGTCTAGCCCGGCTGTATAGGAACTGCTTTCATGATGTCCCTTGAAACACTGTTGGGAAAGGAAACATCTAGCCAGAGGCATTCCTTGGCAGCTAGAGGCAACCCCCCAGGGGAGTAAAACAAAGGTCTAAGGGAAAAGCTTCACAATGCAGGATAATGTAGGAAAATCTATATTATATACAGGTTACAACACACACACACACACACACACACACACACACACACACACACACACACACACACACAGGCACACACCACCACCACCACTACCACCACCAACAACAACAGCAACAACATTTAAAAAATTAGAGACTGAATTTGAGAGAGAGCACAAGAGTACACGAAGGGTTGGAGGAGGGAAAGGGAGGGGGAAATGATGTAATTGTACCTAATCTCAAAATAATTAAGTTAAAACAAAGAGAAAAAAAACAAGAAACAGGGGTTGGGGATTTAGCTCAGTGGTAGAGTGCTTGCCTAGAAGCGAAGGCCCTGGGTTCCCAGCTCCGAAAAAAAAGAAAAGGAAAAAAAAAAACAAGAACCAAAACAAAACACTACTACTTCAAGAATAGAGAGGCGGTTCAGTGTTTACAAACATTTGCTGCTCATATGAGGGACCAGAAAAAGATAATGCCTGATGCAGGGGTCTCTAGTTTGACAAAGGCCGAGAGATATGATGGGTAGCCAAAGATCAAACATGGGACACAAAAGAACAAACAAAATCTTGCTAAGTAGCTTTGTTTTGCCTGGAACTCACTACATAGAGCAGGCTTAACTAGAACTCACTTGAGCTAGACTAAGATTTTCATCTTTATTTTACTTTATTTTTGCATCGGTTTATTCACACTGGAAAGAACCCTTGTGACTGTATTTGAGTCAAAGTCTCTCAAACCTTGCACTTCTAACACATTTGAGCACTCACACTAGAAAAAAAGGCCATATAAGTTGGCAATAGGCTACAGAGGCAGAGACAGGTAGATCTTTTTGAGTCAAGGCCATCCTGGTTTTACAGAGTTCAGGACAGCCAGGGCTACATAGAAAATATCTCTCCAGAAAGAAAGAAAAAAGAAAGAAAGAAAGAAAGAAAGAAAGAAAGAAAGAAAGAAAGAAAGAAGGGAGGGGGAGGGAGGGGGAGGGAGAAGGGAAGGGGAAGGGAAGGAAGCATTATATGTAATGGGGTGGGAAAGCTTTACTGGTTGGTCTGCCTTTATCTGGCAATTAGAGCCTCATACTGGAAATGACTGCAGTCTCACAGTTGAGAATGAGAGACATAGAAGGTTTCTGTGACATACAGCCCCCCCAAAAGAAATAGTCTACACCGGAAAGAAGCTATTTGAGGAAAACTCAAATTGTGATAAAGATGCTGAAGTGTAGCTCTCACAACTGATGGCTACTGGTGGGGTGGGGTGGGAAGGGCTGTTTTATTTAAGGGACTGGCCACTGGGAGTTTGACTATGTGGGCAACATAAATTGGACTAGGAAGTTTTCTCTCTTCTTCTTTTTTGAAGGGAACTCAGAAAAGGAACTGTGTTGGAAAGTGGACCTGGGAGGACTGGGAAGTGAATCAGGATGCATATATGAAATTTCCAAATAATCAGTAAAACTATTATGTTAAAAAAATGTGATAAAGCCTTGAATCTAAACCAACCTCTCCTAAAACATAAGGAAATCACACTGGATAAAAACTTCACAGGGAAAGCCTTCCAGCCAGAGTTTGTCCCTGATTCAACATCAGAAGATACATTACAGAACAGAAATCGTCAACTGTCAAAGAGCTTTCAGTACAAGTGCTCATCCTATTCAACACTAAAGGATCAGCACTGAGAGATGGGCAGGAGATGGCTCACTTTATGAGCACTTGCTGTTCTTCCAGGACTCAAGTTCAGTTCCCCAGCTCTCAACTGTCTGTAACTTCAAATGTCAGCAATCTAAGGCAAAATTGAGAAATCCATATGTTCACATAGCTCTAAAGAAAGAAGGGAGCTGGATATATGTGGCTCAACAATTAAGAGCCCACATCGCTCTTACAGAGAACCCAAGTTCTGTTCCTGACCCATGTCTGTTGGCTCACAGCAGCCTCCTAACTCCAGTTCTGGGAGGATCTGATGGCCTCTTCTAGATCCCATGGACACCCAGACACATGCACATGCCCACACACAGACACATACACATACACATAAGTAATAATAAAAATAAATCTTTAAAAAAAATCCCTTTAAAAATGAAGAATAACTAATCATAATCATAACTATCAAGACTTCAGGGGCATAGCTTATGATATGGAAACCTCTGACTTAATATAATAAAGGGTTTACAACAACCCCCAAAGTCAACATTCTATTGTATGGAGGTATACTGAAAGTATTTTCTCTAAACCGGAAAAAAAACAACTGTTGTCACACTCACTACTCTCCCGTCATGCAGCACTTGCACATTTATCTAGGGCAATAAGAAAATGAAATGAAGAGAAGTCACATTATGACTTCATAGACAATACCCTATATTTAGACTATCCTAAATATTACAACAAAAGACTTTAGAGCTGATAAACAAAGTCAAAAATTTCAGAATATAAATTCAACACTCAAAAAACAGTAGCTTTTTCTAGACACCAATAATCAATCCAGTGAGAAGAAAAGGGAGAAAAGCAGATCTTATTCACAACAATCTTCAAACAATAAAGTACAAAGGGTAACCCCTAACCAAGCAGGAGAGAGAATTCAATAAAAGAGAACAATAAAAGCACTCAAAATAAAACAAAAAACTGGAGAACATGCTGGGGGGGTGGCAAGTCTTTTAGACTCAGCACTAGAGAGGGAGAGGCAAGTGGTTTTCTGTAAATTCAAGGCCAAGTTGGGCTACATAGTGAACTCCAGGTCAGCCAGAATACATAGTAAGGCCCTGTCTCAAACAAAATATTAAATTGAAGAATATTCTAAAAGGTGATAAATGACTGCCTATATTAATGAATCATGTAAATAATATAGTTAAACTGTCATATCTCTCTTTTCCATTTATTTACTTATTTATTTACATCCCAGTCAAAGGCCCCCTCCTCCCAGTTCCTCCCTCATACACCCCCTCCTCTCCTCTCAGAAGGCCGGCCCCTTCCAAAGCCTCACCTTGTACCAACCCACCCTGGCACATCAAGTCACTTGCAAGGCTAGGTACATCCTTTCCACTGAGGACAGACAAGGCATCCAGGGGGGAACAAGATTTGTTGACACACAACAAATTTAAAATGATCATATTCTTGAAAGTGATCCAAAATTCAAGGACAGCCTCAGTTACTATGTGAATTTAGGTCAGACTGGGTCAGTGAGATCCTGTCTCTGATAAATTAATTAATTAAATATGTATATATGGCATGAATATAGAAATAAAAAGAATTAATGGGAGCAGGAGAGACACAGATGGGAGGAGTAAAAGAAGGATGCTTAGGAAAATATGAGAGGAACATGCCTAATATTTAATACAAACTTATACAAAAACTGAAGAAAGGAAGCATTAGTCAGAATTCTAAAGTATAAAAATTAAGTAGGCAACCTAGGTTTTAAACTTCATGAGTTTGGATTAGGCATTGGTTTCTTATTTATAATACAAAACAGGAAAACAGTGGGTGGTGTGCTTCATAAAAAATCGCAAAATGATGGTGCTTCAAAGGGGTACTTTCTAGGACACAATAAAAGAAATGATAGAACAGAAAAAACATTTATAGATTATGTAAATGCATATGGTTCAGACGTAAAAAGGCTCCCCAACACCTCTAAACAGAATAACATCATTATTACACTAATATTTTTATAATAGCATGGATGGTCAATGTTCAGATATGCTTCCAACTGTATCAAAATATTTTTTCTTGTGGTTGGTTTGATCAAACTGAGATTAAGTATGTTCACTAGCATACAGATCCAGCAGTTTTCAGGAGGCATCCTAGTTTATTTTGTAGGCCAAGTCTCTGGGGGTTTACCAAATACTGAGTTAAAAAGTGGCAGCAGATATGAAGGAAGCCTGAGGGAAAGAATGTATCTATAAGTAGCTCTGGTACTCATCAGTTCCTCAAGATATTCTTGTAATCATAATTCCTCTGACAGTTCCCTGGGCATTTCATTGTTAGTCAAGTTAAAACCTTAGTTAGAATAACAACTGAAAGATTTTTTCTTGTTAAGCAAAATTGAAATAGCTTGCTACATGTTCATCCATATAGGTAGTTTTTAATCTAAAACGATTCTTTTACCACTAAGAATTACAGATGTGAAAGTCAAACCACACATTTGCTATTCTGTTGCTTGGTGATGTTTTATTGGCTAAAATGTAAGGATGAATCAGCCATCCTATACATAAATGTAGTTACATATTTTTCTAGCACTAACATTTTTCTTTAAAAAATTTAACACTGTGCTTCTGATTGGACATCATAAAACTGCCTCTCCTTAACTGACTGGATTTGAGACCTGCTGTTTCTCTGTGAGTTTTAGGTCAAGCAGCAGACTTTTTTTCTTTTCTTTTTTTTTTTTTTTTTTTTTGAGCTGGGGACCGAACCCAGGGCCTTGCGCTTCCCTAGGCAAGCGCTCTACCACTGAGCTAAATCCCCCAACCCCAGACTTTTCTTTGTGGGGGAAATTGAAGCATTCTGGAAGAAACTGCCCTGTTATGGTGGTGTGGGAGACACTCAGGAGGAGTTGAGGCTTCTCAAGCAGCAGGGTATCAGCTCTCTAGGCCTGAATTCTAGCAGCTTCTGCACTTCTTATTGTTATACAAAGGCACTTTAGCAAGTCAATTAATGTATCAAAACCTTTTATCTCAGCTTAGGGTCCTGTGAAGTGGTTCTCAGCCAGCTAGACATCCGGGTTTTTCAAAGTATGTCTAGGGACTGTTATGCAAAAACTCTGAGAATCCTTTAAATGAATAGTCCCATAACATTTTGATAACAGTCACTGACAAAAGGCTACTTCAGAGCCTAGGTGCCATCCCTCAGGTTTATTACTAGAAACAGTGGTTCTGCTAAAAATTCTGCTACAGGAAGCCTAGTATGGTGTGTGTGTGTGTGTGTGTGTGTGTGTGTGTGTGTGTGTGTGTGTGTGTGTGTGTGTGTGTGTGTTTCATGTTCATGCTAAGGTTTATGTGGAATCAGAATAATTTTTGAGGCTCTGTTCTCCCCTGCATACTACCATTACCATGTGGGCCTCAGGGATGACTTTCATCTACTGGCCATCTCCCACAAACCCCAGATTTTTTATGTTATTTTGGCCTTTTTCAGACAGTGTTTCTCTGTATAGCTGTGGCTGTCCTGGAACTCCATAATAGCCTAGGTTGGCCTCCAACTCAAGAGTTGCCTGCCTCTGCCTCTGCCTCGTGGCGCCAGATAAAAAGTGTAGGATACCACCATTGGAGCAGCCCACCCAGATTCTTATTTAACTTGCTTGGAAGTGCCAAAGCAGAATCACTTGAGTTGCAGGTCCCTATCTTTAAGTCACACCAAAGAAGGAGGTAGGGACAGGAACGCTGTTTAAAAGACAAGATTTGAAAGTTGATATGTGAGAATGGCTGTGGGGAGCCAGACTGTTGTCAGCTGCCTTTAATCCTAGCACTCTGGAAGCAAAGACAGGTAGATTTTGATTGAGGTCAGGCTAGTGGACATAGCAAGTTCAGTACAGTTAGGGCTATACAGATAAACCCGTGTCAGGGGAAACAAAACAAACGAACAAATCAAGAACAGAACACAAAACCAAACCAAAAACAAAACCAACTACCACTGACAACCCAAACCCCTATAAAACAATCAAAATAACAACAAAAATTTTTAAAAAGAAAATTATTATGTAAGCAGTATTTTAGAAAGTTTTTTCTTGTAAATAAAAAAAAACAGTTTATATAACTACAAGACTATATGACAGGAGTGAAAAGGAAAACAAATTTGTGTTTAAAAATAACCGTGGTACCATCGGCCAATGACTGAAACAAGTCCGATTTAATTCGTCTTTTCTGTTAAAACATGAAAAGGTATATCAAGTCTGGTGTTTTACAAAAATTGGTACTTTTAGTAATGTTAATTCCCAGGGCGATCGCAGTTTTTGTATTCATGCGCTCAGACAGAATCTGGACCTCTCTGCTTTGAGGTTACGCCCAGGGTTAGCAACAGCATGGCTGATGTGGTTCTCATAATTCTTTCTGCTTTCCCAAGGCGGTATCAGTCTCGGGTCAGGGCCTTCAGGGGCTGCTCGTGGCAGTGCACGTACTGCTAGCACTCATCAATGGCCAGCTGGGCGGTTACTAGGGCGCCGGATGTACGTTCGAGAATTGGGGGTGGAGGGGTGGTGGTTTTCCCCATCGAGGCAGTGCGTCCTGTTATATTCTGGGGTGTTCTGGCAACAATGGCTAATCATTTGGCGCTGGATGTCTCCAGGGTTCCTGCTGTGGTCACCGCCGCCGCCATTTGGTGGCACGGCAACCGGTGTTTCTGCGCCTCCTTCTCGCTCCGCCTCCTCCTCTTCTCGCCCCTCTTTCCCCTCCTCCTGTCTTCCTTCTCTTCCACCCCTGCTCCTCCTCTTCTCTGAGCTCGGACGTCCTGCAGCAGTCTGGGTGCTCCTCCGCCTCCCCGCTTCCAGAGGTGAGCAAGTAGCCGCGATCCGCGCCCAGGGCTTCGTGCCCCTGGATAGTAGAGACCAAGCCCGATCGTTGCATGGCCCTACATCTTGTTCGGGCCACCAGGAAGGAAGGTCGCTGAGCAACCTGAATCTTGGGCTGCTCTGGCGATCGCCGGCGGCCGCCTCCCAGGCCTGGACTGTGCATGGGTGGCCTCATGGGCCCCGGTGGCAGTAGCTTGGGCTCCCCAGGCCTGGGAGAGTCCGGCCCCTAATATCTCTGGCAGCTTCTGGGTCAGCTCCTGCTGCTTTTGGTACATTGGATATGACGGGACCCTCCTGTCCCTGATCTCTTCAGTCTTGGGAAGGCTGATGGGCATGCCTGAACTTTCCAGCCTCAGGCTCCTGCGGCCCTGTTCTGCCTACCCCTTGCCCAGGACTGCTAGCAGTTTCCTGTGCTAGTACTTGATTCTTCCCAAAGGGACTGCCCTCCTCTGTCAAGAAATCTTGCTCTCTTCAGGTTATTGTCAGAGTCTAGATTCTAGATAAAAAAAAAAACCCAGATGGGAGAGACGTGGACTTAGATGAACGATTTTCCATCAGTGAGCTGTGCAGGATTTTTTCGTTTTTTTAAGCAATGGGGAAAGCTTGTTTCATTCGGAGGAGGAAAACCTGCTGCAAACATGGGAGTTCCTTTCAATGCTCCTCAAGTTTGAATTCTTTTTAGGGAAAAGTCTTAATGTAAGTGAACCAGTTTCTTCCAAATGTGGGAGACCTTTATCCAAGGACCTCTCTTTTGTTTGGGAGGATTAGCTAATTTTTTAAGTCTGAGCTAAATTTTTCGTTTGTTGTTTGAAAGTTGGATTATGAGTTTCAGTGTCTTTTAGCGCCTCTAAAACTATATTTGATACATAAATCCAGTTTTAAACTACAAAAGTTCCCCCTAAATTTTGTGAGGTGTAAAAAGTTAGTATAATTTCAAGCCATCTTAAAAATAAGAACTAAAAAGAAACTCTCTATCTGAAGGGCTAATCTGTGCCTTTGCTTCAATAATTGTGATAACATTTGGTCTTGCATGATGCCACTACTTCACAGGGTTATGGGTATGAGGGAACTGTTTTGAAGGTGAAGAAATGGCTTCAAGAGGTTATGTGGTCAGTGAATAGAGCCAGTTGGTGGTTTTTAAAATTACATTGTGTGTGTGTGTGTGTGTGTGTGTGTGTGTGTGTGTGTGTGTGTGTGTGCGGGCACGCGTGTGTATAGTTGAAGGGTCAGACGACAGCGTGGTAGTTGTAAATTTCTTACCTTTACTGTATAGATCCAAGAGGTGGATCTCCTGGTCATTTGAGGAGCACCCCCATTACTTGCTGGGCCAGTCTCACAGAACTCTTTGCTGTTTTATTTATTTGTTTTTGTCTTTGAGAAAGGTCCCATATAGCCCAGGCCTTATATTTGATATGTAACTGAGGCCATCTGTGAACTGATCCTGGGCTCAGCCTCCAAAATACAGGGATTCCAGCTAAGAGCCCTCATGCCTGTCACCTTAAAACCAGTTCTTTTTTTAAAATTTATTTAATCTATTTTTACACCCAGATTTTATACCTCCCGGTCCACCTCTGACTGTTCCATACCAACCTCCTCCCCCCATCTCCACAAGGATGTCCTCATTCCCCCGCCCTCCCACTAACCTCCCCCACTCCCCTGGGGCCTCCAGTCTCTTGAGGTTGTGCATCTTAAAACCAGTTCTTAAGCCAATGACTTCTGGCTTTACCTAAAGTTCAATTCGTTAAATAATGCCTCATTTTAATAGGCATCTCAAAGTGCCAGAGAAAAGAAAAAAGCAAGGAGGCTCACCTAAAATTTTTAGAAGTGTTATTCATTTCCTGTCTATAATTTTTCAAAATCATTTTTCTTTTGTTAAGATTTGTGTTATTATATATCTAGCATCCTGACTGCATATATATACCTGCCCAGGCCAGAAGAGGCCTCAGATCTCATTACAGATGGTTGTGAGCCACCATGTGGCTGCTGGGGATTGAGACGCATGAACTCTGGAAGAGCAGTCCATGCTCTTATCCTCTCCAGCCCCTTGTCTCAACATTTAAAAGACTTTTGGTACATTTTGGTATTTGAATAATACTACATCTAAGAATGTTGAAAACTGCAGAAAAGTATTGGAAAGAGTTCTGATAATGATTCCGACTTCAGCTTTTCTATTCAGTCCGCTGACTCCAGTTGCTAAAATTTCAATATAGGCTGGGCCTTTTCAGACGATGTTTCACCCTTAGCATTACCTTTTTATTATGGGGAGAGATATTAGAATTCTATGCCTTCCTTTTCTTCCACTTATTTATTTTATTTTCTAGGAGAACATTTAGAACCAATGCAGAATTTTTTTTTTTTGAAGTACTAGGGGTTCTGGATTTGTACATACTAGTTATAGCTGAATAATTTTTTCTTTCTACTTTCAGGAGGACTTTTTGTCTTTTCTGGGCTAGGAAGGTGACAATGGCTGCCACCAAACCTGACAGCCTGAGTTCAATCCCAGGGGCCCATATGAGGCTGAGAGAACCAACTCCTTTAGGGTTGTCTCTGACTTTCCATGCGTGCTAACAATTTAGACATGTATTAATCTCTTTTATACCTAGAAAAATGAAAAGCATCAAGGTATGATGGTGCGCACCTTTGATCCTAACAGTTGGGAGGCAGAAGCAGGAAGATCATTACAGAGATTTAAGACAGCCTAGTGCATACACAAACAGAGCATTCAAATATTGGTTAAAGGACAACTTGCACTTAGTTGGTTTCTCTCCTTCCATTTTGGGAGCTCCAGAATTGAAACTCAGATAATCAGGTTTGGCGGCAGGTTCTTTACTTACTGAGCCATCTGCTCAGCTAACTAATGCATTTTAGGAGCTGGAGGGATGCCTCCTTTTTCCACCCCAATCCCTAAGTATTGGGCTCTTGTCATGCTGAGCAAATTCTCTTGTTGAGCTACAAACTAGCTCTTGATTTCCCAAGCCAGGGTTTCACTGCTTCCCTGAACCTCCTATGTGACAGCCAAGCCTGTAATTCATGATTTCTCCCCCACCCCTCTCAGGTTCTGGGATTACCATAAATGCCCCACATCTAGCTATAGCCAAGATTATTTGGGGAGGAGGTAGAAATTGTAGATTAGGTGTGTGTATGAGAGCTGAAGATATAATTTAAACTGAAATTCCTTTTTAATGGCTATTCAAATTTTTTTGCTTTTTATTTTTTTTTTTTCGAGCCAGGACCAACAGGGCCTTTACTTATGAGCAAGGCTCACCACTGAGATAAATCCTCAACCTTTTTTTTTTAAAAGACGTTTATTTTTTTGCTTTTTAATATGGCGCACTAGCCATTCTTAGACACACCAGAAGAGGCATCAGATCATTACACATGGTTGGAGCTACCATGGTTGCTGGGATTGAACTCAGGACCTCTGGAAGAGCAGTCAGTGCTTTAATCCACTGAGCCATCTCCTCCAGCCCTCAGAATTTTTATTATCTTAATGTAACACCTGTTTTAAAGGTCCAAGTTAGGGCTGAATAAGTTTTATGGAAAAGCACTAGCTTAGCCCATATAAAGCCTTAAATTTGATCCACCAACACACAAAATAAAATCTTAAATGCCTATAACAGTCTCCCATTTGCGGTTGGGAATAGCTATAAACAGCCTTGCCTGGATGTTGTTTTAGTTTTCTTTTTTTTAAGTTATTTGTTTTATGTATATGAGTACCTATCTGCATATGCATACCATACAGAGAGTACAGATTCCTTTATAGATATTAAACCACCCACTACATGATTGGTGGTAATTAAACTCAGCACATTTGGAAGAACAGCCGTGCTCTTAACCATTAACCGATGAACCATCTCAAAAGCCCCTAGTGTTACATATTTATTTTTTAATTTTTATTATGCATTGCATTGTTGTACAGGTGCACCTGTGAATGTATATATGTGGATGCTTGTGAAAGTCACAGGCCAACCTCAGTGTCATCCTCAGAAATTCCATCTACCTCCTTGAAACAAGGTCACCAACTAGGAGAGACTGGTTGGACAACAAGCTCCAGGAGTCCTCCTGACTCTGCCTCCTCAGCTCTGGAATTACAAGTGCATGTTTTTATGCTGTTGGTTCTGGTGATAAGACTCAGGTCCCATACTTGAAGGGCAGTAAGACTATCACAGAAAAGAACTATCTCCCAAATCACCTATCACTTTTATTTAAGTATAACACACACACACACACACACACACACACACACACACACACACACACACACCCCAATCACTCCCTAAGATCTCACACAACACCAGGTGAAAAACAAACTGACCCTAAGTAGGATGCAAATCACAACATGAAAATATAAAAATATGAAAGCAACATAGGTTAATATGATAAAACTTCCAACTTTTGAGAATTCCAAAAGATATCAAAATGATTTTTGTGTGTGTGTGTGTGTGTGTGTGTGTGTGTGTGTGTATACATGTGTATGGGCATGTGCATGCTTGCACATGAGAGGACAACTTGCAGAAGTTGGTTCTTTCTTAAAAAGGATGTTTTCAGACTTGGAACAAAATTGCCTGTATTAAAGAAGTTTCCACCAGCACGATGTTTATAAGATGGAAAAACAAAGTCCTAGGCCTGTTACCTTTTCAGGAGTCATATGGTAAGTTTGCTTAAGATTAAATTAGATTCAAAAGATTTTGACTCAAATTTCATGCTTTCAGTATTTAAGATTATTTTGAACTCACAAAATTAATTGGCATCTTGCTTTGTTTTTTAGTTGATTCTTCAATTTTATGAGATAAGACAACTCTCTTCAAGAAAAAGTAAGTATCATTTCTGCTTGATACTAGCATATATGGATTTTTTTTAAAGATTTTATTTAATATTTGTATATGAGTACACTGTATTTAATATTTATTTGCACACCAGAAAGAGAGCATCAGTTCCATTACAGATGGTTGGCAAGCCTGCAATATGGTTGCTGGGATTTGAACTCAGGACCTCTGGAAAGAGCAGTCCGATTACTCTTAACCACTGAGCCATCTCTGCAGCCCCGGATTTTTAAAATTACATCTATTTGTTACTTACTTACCTGTGCGTGTATATGCATGTGTGTGAGAGAACAACTTGGGGTGGTTTTCCTTCTACATCTTGGTGCTGGGTATTAAACTTATATCATCAGTCTTGTGGCAAATGCAACTTTTGCTGGCTGAAACCATCTTGACAACCCATGAATGGCATTTTATACTGATAACCTTTTTTCAATAGATTTACTGAGAGGTAGTACATTTACTTTTTACTTAGATTTACTTAGATTAAAGTTATAAATATAATGAAAAGTGAATGATCTACATATGAATAAATGGGCAAAGAAGTTGACTCACTGGCTAACTGCTTGCTTGCTGCACTAGCATGAGACTCTTAGTTCAAATCCTCAGCACTGGTGTAAATAAAAGCTGAGGTGTGGCTGTTTCCATCTGCAATCCTAGCTTTGACTGACAAAGGGGCCAGGGAAAAGTGAATTATTGGTAGCCAGCCTAGCTCCACATTCAGCGAGAAATCCTTTCTCAAGAGAATACAGTAGAGAGTGAGAGAGTTTTTCCTCTGGTTCTTATGAGCACACACATCTGCACATACATCACACATACACAAAAATGTAAGATAGAAATCATATGTATGAATTAAGTGACTTTTAAAACTATCGATAAACACAAATTGTCTTTGTTTCTTCAAACCTATCAGATTTTGTAGCCTGTGAATTAATACCTGATTTATATACGTCAAGCAAAGTAGAAATAATATGTCCTTCCCTCTGATGTGGGCGATGTACAGTTAAGATGCATTAAAAATTTGAAGGCTCAGCGATAGAGGTGCTTCCTAGGAAGCACAAGATCCTGGGATTCAGTCCCCAGCCCGGAAAAAAAAGAAAAAAAAGATGCATTAAAAAAATAGTGAAAAGTTTGAGGCTGTCATGTTAAAATCTTAAGTTTCTGATAATGCATCAAAGAATGAATGATTCTAGGTAGAAGAATTAATTGATTAGAGGTAGAAGAAAACACATTGAATGTAAAGATGTGAAACTCTGAATTATGTTTTATGTGTTTAACTTAGAAGATCCTGCATAACATTTTAGGGAATTACAGGCGGCTGCCATATATGCTCAGCATTTTTCCTTTAAAAAAAAACATTTTATTTTATGTGTATGGATGTTTTGCCCGCATGTATATCTTGTACCACATATGTACCTGTTGCCATTTGAAAGCAGTGAACTACAGTTACAGATGAATGTGAGTACCATATGGGTGCTGGTAACTGAGTCGAAGGCCTCTGGAAGAGCAACAAGTGCTCTCAACTGATGAACCATCTTTCCAGCTCATCTTCCCAGCTTTTTTGTGGGCTCTGGGGATCTGACACCTTTATCCTCATGCCCATAGTAAGTGCTGTATCCGTAGGCACTTTCATTTGACTGCCTTCCATCTCCCCATCACCCTTTTATTTAGTGAGCGTGTGCTTATGTGTGCAGTGTGTGTTTGTGTGCAGGCATGTGGCATATGGGAGGTCAGAGGACACGTTCTGAGAATCATTTATCTCCCTATTTAGGTGCTGGTACTGAAATCCAGGTGGACAGACTTGGTGGTAGAGTATCCTTCCTCTTTTTCTTTCTTTACTTTTTTTTTTTTTTTTTTTTTTGGTTATAGGGACTGTCATGTATACTAGATATACCTTATCATTACAATTAACAAGTGTTGTGGAACACTATGTCCCCTCTGAGTCAACTTCCTAGCAGTCTCCTGGCCTGGAGCATGTTGAAATAGTCACAGAGTCAGACTCAGGTGTAGCTTTAAGACTTATGGCCTCCAGACATTTTGGCTCTAACTATACTAAATGCTTGTTGATAAAAGCTTCTAAAAGGTCCTAGAAACTTTCTTGCCTGAGGATTAGGCAATTAACATCTATAGCCTAAAGCTACAGCCTTTGTTCTATCTCCACAGGAACTGCGCAACTCTAACTTTGAGCCTGCTAGTTAAAGTTGCAGAAAGGAAAAGGGACACTTTGAAAAGTGATTTTAGTGTTTATTTCTAAGTTCTAAAAAGTTTCCTAGGAAAGTTTTTCTAAAAAAAAGGAAGGAAAGGGCTTCTAAGAAAATTGGGAATTAAAGGGGTATGTCTAAGAAAGAAAAAGGGAGATGGGTCAATCTTGCAAAAAAAACAGGATAAAGGAAAATATTAAAAATGCAGGACAAGGAGGAATTACTCTCTCTCCTTGTCCTCAGCACTTATCATCTTTCAGAATACATGATCACATAGTAAAAAGTTCATCACAACCTTACACATAGATTCAAACCATAAATCGAATACGAAGTTTACAACAGATAATGTTTACATGCATAATCATTAGGAGTAATTATCTAGCTAAACGTTAATCACCTGCCTCAGCTCCACAGGTTCAGGGAGAATTAAAAAACATAACTTAGTTATTAGTAAAAGGTTTTATAGATAAACCAATAATCTTTTTTTTTGTCTTGCAACTATAATAAATCATTCATTCCCTTTTATGACCTTTGGTTAATTGTTTTACAACCTCTTGAAATGTGCTGTAAGTAGTAGAATGTCTGCTTACTATCTAAGAGGCAATTAACTGGTAACCTATAGGAGACTTGCAGAATTCTTATTGCAGTTTTGACTATAAGAAAGGACCTAATAGCAGTCCCACTATAAAAGGCTTAATAAATACTGATAATTTTAGCAATTCTTATTGGATCATCATTAAATTAAAGTCATCTATTTGTCTATATAGCATCACTATAAGACAATAGTACATCTTTATTGTTCTACAGAGAATCTGCTCAAAGAGGTAATATAATATCTAGTATTGTTATATATGTTTTAATAACAGGAAGAAAAACATATTAATAGTAGGACTCTCCTAAAATGAATTTCTCATGGGCCTTGCCTACTGGAGCAAATCTGTCATGGATTATAATTTCATGGTGGACTCATCTCAGGAAAATCTACCTGCTAGTTGATAGCTTCTCCTATGAAGACTCCTGACATCTGGGAATTACAGCCTTTTCCTTCTTGAACTGTCAGCAGCTATGATTACCTGAAGGAGACCTATACAAGTTTGACTTTTCTTCATAGAATGGGAAAAAGGCTTAAGACTCCCTTTCTACTCCAAGGTTTTATAGAGAGCTAACGGTTACTAGAAGAGGGGATTCATGAGGCCATATCCTCCCCCAAGGATTTATAGGCATTTAACAAATGATGGGACTGAGATTGTGAGATGACTCAGTGGTACCAAGCCTGGTGACTTGAGTTCAATCCATTGGACCCTCATGATAGAATGAGAATTGTAGCTGGTCTTTGCTACTGTGGTTCTTATTTTTCCCACCCTTTATCCCCTGGTTTCACTCCAAACACTGAAAGGAAAAAGCAAAGATAGAGGGCAGAAAGAATTAGAAAAATCCTTGAATATAATTTTTTTCTTTTGTTTTTTATTTGTATTTTTTTTAAGATTTATTCATTTATTATATATAAGTACACATGGCTGTCTTCAGACACACCAGAAGGGCATCGGGATCTCTTTACAGGTGGTTGTAAATACTATGTAGTTTACTTGAAATTGAACTCAGGATCCTGGAAGAGTAACCAGGTGCTCTAACCGCTGGAGCCTCTCTCAGCCCCTGTTTTTTTTTTTCTTTGACCACGGATACTAACAAATTGCAACCAACCTCCCTAAACGATCAACAAGCACCCACCCCATTTATCTGGGCTCCTCTGAAAAGTTTCCAGAATCCCAAACATCATACAGTTGCAGAAATTATCGGCAGCTGGGAAAACCATGCTTCTGCTAGAGCATGAGGCAAGTCATAGTCAACTGCTGTGGACAGTCCAGAAAAGCCCTATACCTGGGATTAAAACAAAATCATGTTCTTATATTTCTTCGCTTTTTAAGATTTATTTATTTATTTTATGTATATGAGTACACTGTCACTGTCTTCAGACACACCAGAAGAGGGCATCAGATCCCATTACAAATGGTTGTGAGCCACCATGTGGTTGCTGGAAATTGAAATGAAATCTCTGGAAGAGCACCCAGTACTCTTAACTGCTGAGCCATCTCCAGCCCCATATTTCCTTGTTTGGTTCTTTTTTTCTTTTCTTTTTTTTTTTTTTTTTTGGAGCTGGGGACCCAGACAGGGCCCTTGGGTTTCTTGAAGACAGCGCTCTACCACTAGAGCTAAATCCCCAACCCCAATTTCCTTGTTTTTAAAAAACAAAAATTGAAAATTCTAAAACTGTTACTACAGAGAATGCCCTCAAAATAAATGTAAAACAAAAGGGTTGACCAAAGAGGGGCTCAGGTAACAGTTCCTAAGAGGAGGGTTCATGAAGCACTGCACTACACCAAGGAATCATAGACAGTTAACAGTTGCACAGTTAAGGTTGCCAAGAAGTGGGTCTCACCCCTCCCAAGGCTTTATAGATAGTAATCACTAGGGAATGAGCTCCAGAGAACATAGATCTGGCCAGGATTTATGTAGCTTGATTAATGGGGACAAGTTCAGGGGCCCCAACCCTCTCGGAACTTATAAGCAGTTGTTTCTAGGGGAAAAGGTTCATGTATGTCTTCAAACAGAAGAAAACTTTTGCATGGAGGGATGGGCTAATGAGACTACTTGGTAGACAGAGAGACTTTTTCTTCAATAGTAAAGCCACCCTCCATAAGTTGCTCATGATCTTATACATAACCCCCAACTAAAAATAATTAGAGGACACGTACACTGCTTAATCCCACTGCTCCAGGGGCAGATTTTTGACAATTTAAATTTTTGGCTTTTTAAAACTATAGAAATATAAGAATATGTTATCATTATAGTCTCTCAATTGTGGGATGTAGGCTGCTTCAGATTATCCATAACAGCTGGCTATGATTTATCATGTGCTCTAGAGGGGTGATTTGGCAGCAACAGATAGTTTCTGCAATGGTGTGCCACTTGGAATCCTGGGGACATTTAAAGGGTATATGAATAGTAGAAACATGGTCGGTTGTTGGTATTATTGGCTGTCATTGGTTGCAGTTTATTAAGTAATCTTAGGCTTTATAAAAATTAGAATATCCTGATGGTGAAATCAACAGCAACAAAAAATTGAATATCCTGGTATTCAGGGACCTCTTGCCTTTCCAAATCTCTATATCCTGTTATTTAATGGTAGGGAGTTGAAAGGGTATAAAAAGAGTGGAAGAAAGAAGAACCCACAAAAACCACATACAGGCAGAGGCAGGTGGATCTCTGAGTTCAAGAACAATCTGGTCTTCATAGCCAGTCAGTTGCTAGGCCAGCCAAGACTATCTATAAAGGAGACTAAGAGGGTAAAAATAGGTGATAAAGAAGGACATGGAAAGAGGAGAGTGTGCAAAAGGATATATAAAACATAAGAGAAAAATAGAAGGTGAGGTGTAGGACAAGGCTAGCAGGGCAATTGGGAAAATAATTTTACATTTTTGTTTCTAACTGAGCATGGGGGTACATGTAACTCTTGACATTTAGGAGGCCAAGGCAAGAGGATTACCAAGGGATTACATGGGCTACAAATCAAATACCAAATCAGCTAAAAACTATATAGTAAGTTCTTGTCTTAAGAAAAATTGATTTTTAAAAATGTATCATTTGTTGGTTGGAACTGGAAAATATCATCCTGAGTGAGGAAACACAATCACAGAAAAACACACATGGTATGCACTCATTAATAAGTGGCTATTAGCCCAAATGCTTGAATTACCCTAGATGCATAGAACACATGAAACTCAAGACGGATGATCAAAATGTGAATGCTTCACTCCTTCTTTAAAAGGGGAACAAGAATACTCTTGGCAGGGAATAGAGAGGCAAAGATTAAAACAGAAACAGAAGGAACACCCATTCAGAGCCTGCCCCACATGTGGCCCATACATATTCAGCCACCCAATTAGACAAGATGGATGAAGCAAAGAAGTGCAGTCCGACAGGAGCCGGATGTAGATCTTTCCTGAGAGACACAGCCAGAATACAGCAAATACAGAGGCGAATGCCAGCAACAAACCACTGAACTGAGAATAGGACCCCCGTTGAAGGAATAAGAGAAAGAACTGGAAGAGCTTGAAGGGGCTCGAGACCCCTTATGAACAACAATGCCAAGCAACCAGAGCTTCCAGGGACTAAGCCACTACCTAAAGACTATACATGGACTGACCCTGGACTCTGACCTCATAGGTAGCAATGAATATCCTAGTAAGAGCACCAGTGGAAGGGGAAGCCCTGGGTCCTGCTAAGACTGAACCACCAGTGAACTAGACTGTCGAGCGGCGGAATGGGGGAGAGATGGGGAGGGGAACAACCATAAAGAAAGGGGACGGGAGGGATTAGGGGAGGCCCGCCCAGAAAGCCGGAAAGGGAATAACATTCAGATGTAAATAAGAAATACCTCAAGTTAATAATAGAAGAAGAAGAACAATATCAACCAACTATTAATTCCCGCCCAGAGCTCCCAGGGCCTAAACCACCATCCAAAGAGTACACAGGTATGGACCTATGGCTCCAGCTGCATATGTAGGATGGCCTTGTTGGGCATCAGTGAGAGGAGAGGCCCTTGGTCCCCAGTATAGGGGAATGTCAGGGCAGGGAGGTGGGAGTGAGTGGGTGAGTGGGTGAGGGAGCACCCTCATAGAATCAGGGGAGGGGAGATGAGATAGGAGGATTCTGGAGGGAAAACCAGGAAAGGGGATAACTTTTAAAATGTAAATAAAACATGCAATTAAATATAAATAAAAATATCCAATAAAAAATTCATAGCAGAAAAAAATGTATCATTTGTGTTCGTGTGTGTGTGTGTGTGTGTGTGTGTGTGTGTGTGTGTGTTTCACTCTCACATACACTCAACTTTTGCTTTTAGGATACATTTTAGTTAGTATCACCTGATTTGTTTATCATTTTCTTAATGTTATTGTTTGTATATTTAAATTTTATTTTATTGTTATTGCTATGTATGTGTATACTATGTGTGTGCACACATGTGGAGGTCAGAGGATAACTTTTGTGAGCCCTTTTCCTTCCACTTTTCCATGGCATGATCAAGGAATTCAAACTCAGGTCATTAGGCTGGGGCAATAGGCACCTTTACCCACTGAGCCATCTCTGTAGCCCTTATTATTACATTTTGTCAAATTTCTCTAAAAGAATCTCATCATATTGTTTTAATTTCTCTTGTCCTTTTTATTATCTGTTTTGATTAAGGTCTTTTAACTTGTCCTATTGCTTTGATATTTCACAGTAGAGGCTTTCCTCAAATTTTTGTTGCTCACTAGTTGTCCATATCTATTTTTGCTACTTTTATTTATTCTTAGATTTTTAAAATAATTGTGTTTGTTATGATCTGTGTGATTATTCAGAACTGGTAGTATTTGCAGTACATTCTTTGTTTAATTTCTTCAGATGAGAACTAGAATGGGATAAGCTTTTCTATTTTCCCTATTACTATCCTAGTATCTTGGGGGAGGAAGTGTTTTTCATTCTGTACCCTAATATGCAGTTTTTCCTCCTTCCAATATAATTACCACTTATTTTTGGTTTATTTCCTTTCTAAAATACAAGTGATGGCTTTTTGTTTCAGGTAATGATTATATACTCTCCTTTTTGTACATATAATTATATCCTAGTCATATAGCATAAACTTAGTTTGACTAGATTTTTATCTTAAATTTTTGGTTACCTGGGGTTAGAGAGATGGCTCAGCAGTTAAGGGCACTATTTATTTTTCCAGAGGACTCCAGTTTGGTTCCCACAACCCACTTGGCTGCCAACTACTATTGTCTGTAAATCCCATTCCAGATGATCCACCCCCTCTTCTGGCCTCTGCAAGCATTGCATACATGTGGAGCATAAACATACATGCAAACAAAACATATCAAAAACCTAAAAAAATAAAAATTTGACCACTGTAACTCAACTGCTGTCCCCAATCTTCTAGCTACCTAGTCAATTTTGACTCGTTTTGTTTCAAGATAGGGCTTCATGTGTAGAGCAGGCTGTCCTCAAAAATGTCACCCTGCTACTTCAACCTCCTGAATGAATGGTAGGTAGGGTTTCAGGAGTATACCATTGCACTGAGGATTTGTTTTCTCAGTTTATTCTTTCTATATGATATACCACCTATGACTATCAATTCATAGTTGTTATGTAGTTATTCAGTAGCTTCCTTTAGGATTATTAAAGTTGATCTTTAATTAGCATACTTTCTATCACAAATAAGTAGTTTTTCCTTTTAAATATAAGGATTCTTCCTGGGCTCCAACTGCATAGGTAGCAGAGAATAGCCTTGTAGGGGCACCAGTGGAAGGGGAAGCCCTTGGTCCTGCCAAGGTTGGACTCCCAGTGTATTGGGGGGCGGTAATGGGAGGTGGATGGGGAGGGGAACACCCATATAGAAGGGGAGGGGGAGGAGTTAGGGGGCTGATGGATAGGAAACTGGGAAAGGGAATAACATTTGAAATGTAAGAAATAACCAATTTAATAAAAATACAAGAAAAATATATAAGGGTTCTTTCTCTCTTCTTGGAAACTAGATAAATCAAAAATGGCTGAACTTATCATGGAATGTGAAGAAGAAGAGTTGGAACCATGGCAGCAGAAAGTAGAAGAAAGTCAAAATAAAGATGATGATGATGATGATGAGTTGATCTTTGTTGGAGAGATATCAAGTTCCAAACCAGCCATTTCAAGTAAGCATTTATTTCAATGAAGTTTCATATGATGGCGGTTGTTGTTGTTGTTGTTGTTGTTGTTGTTGTTGTTGTTGTTGTTTTGAATGGGACAAACTGGTGACTTTTTTATTTTTAGTACGTGTTGTATTTGTTCTGAAATGAGCTTAGATGAAAAGGTAAGGCTAGGGAATACTTTAGCAATTAAAGCACTTGCTGTGCAAGCCAAAAGTGTGAATCCTGGAATTTGGATCCCCATGTAAATGCCAGGTGGGAATGGCAGCCTTCCTATAATTTTAATTCTTAAGAGGCAGAGACGGGGAAGTGACTGGGTAGACTCCAGTCTTATTGGCAAGCTCTGGATTCAGTTTTCTCACTCTGTGAATAGAGTAGAGAGGGATTGAGGAAGATCCCCAGCATCAGCCTGGGAACTCCAGTGTAAATAAGTTTTTGGTTGGTGTGGTGGTTTGAATAGGTATGGTCCCCATAGATTCATGTGTTTGGATGCTTGGCCTGTAGGAAGTGACACTATTAGGAGGTGTGGCCCTGTTGGAGGAAGTGTGGCTCTCTTGGATAAGGTGTGACCTAGTTAGGGGAAGTGTGTCACTGAGAAGGTGAGGTGCTAAGGCCTTAAATGCTCATGTTTCACCTGCTGTGAAACACATTCCTGTCCCCTTTGCTGCCTTTGGATCAATATATAAAACCCTTGACTCCTCCAGCACCGCGTCTTCCTGCACGCTGCCATGCTTCCCATCATGACAGTAATGGACTAAACCTCTCAAACTGTAAGCCAGTCTCAAATTTAATCTTTTCCTTTATAAGAATTGCCTTGATCGGGGTTGGGGATTTAGCTCAGTGGTAGAGTGCTTGCCTAGCAAGCACAAGGCCCTGGGTTCGGTCCCCAGCTCCGGAAAAAAGAAAAGAAAAAAAAAAAAGAATTGCCTTGATCATGGTGTCTTCCCAGCAATAAAGCCCTAACTAAGGCCATAGGGATATTTAGTTTAACTGCTTCTATTTTACTAGGGGTTATAGCTGATTTTGATTTAATTTTGGTAAGTGGTATCTATTAAAATTATCCCACTTTTCTTTTAGGTTTCAATTTGGTAGGGTACCCAGTTTTTGTTTTGTTTCATTTTTAAAGATTTATTTATTTATCTTATTAACATATGTGTAGTGCATTGTAGCTGTCTTCAGACATCTCGAAACATCAGGGCATCAGATCCCATTACAGATGGTTGTGAGCCACCATATGGTTGCTGGGAATTGAACTGGGACCTCTGGAGGCAGTCAGTGCTCTTAACACGCTGAGCCATCTCTCAGCCCTCCTTTTTCATTTCTTACTTGGTTAGTTGAGATTTTCTCTCCTCCACCTTTAGTTATTTTACGTGATTGTCAATCTTGATGTTTCTGGGAGAACTAACTCTGCTTCATTGATTCTGCATTTTTCTGTTTCCATTTTTATTGATTTCAGCCTCAAGTTTGATTATTTCTGTATATGCCTTTTGGGTATAATTATTTGTGTTTTAGAACTGTCAGGTGTGCTGGTAAGTGACTGGTAGGAGAGCTCTCCATTTTTTATATAAGCATGTAGTGCTATGAACTTGTCCTCAGAACCACTTTCCTCTGTCCCCTAAGTTTAGGTATGTTTATTGTTTGTTTTCACTTAATTCTAGAAAGTTTCCATTTATGTCTTGACTCATTTTCAATCAACAGTGTGTTGGTCAGTTTCAGTGAATTTGTGTTTCCTTTTGTTTTTTCTCTTGTTTAATCTCTTTGGTAGTCAGATTTATGCAAAACATTATTTCCATTTTCCATCTATTGTGACTTACCAGGTCTGAGTGTTTGTGCCAATTGTGGAGATAGGTTCTGACAAAAATGATGTGCTGAGAACAGTTATATTCTTTTGTGTCTGGGTGAAATGTTCGGCAAACATTCTGTTTTATCTATTTGGTTTTATAAGTCAGTTAACACCAGCATTTCTACGTGCAGTTTTTGTTGTTAGAGAGGGATGATCCTGTCTGTTGGCAAGAGTCAGATGTTGAATTCTCCCTATCAATGTGTAGAGTCAGTATGTGACATGAGCTGTACTTAATGCTTTTTATTAACTTGACCCTACTGTTTGGCGATAGATTTTCAATAATTGTAATGTCCTCTTGGTGGATTTTTCCTTGATTATACAATGCCTTTTCCTCTCTTCTTCTGATTAGCTTTTGGCTTGAGGTCCGTTAGCTTTGGTTTGAAATCCATTTTTCTCAGATATTAAAATAGATCCTTTTGTTTGTTTTCTAATTCATTTGCTTCAAATATCTTTCTTCATCCTTTTTTTCTGTGTGATGTCTGTCCTTGATGTTGAATATGTTCTTGGATATAGCAGAATGATGGATTCTGTTTTTTGCATCCGCTCTGTTAGCCCATGTCTTTATCGGACAATTGGGACTATTGATATCAATGGAGCAATTTGTTGACATTCTATTATTTTGTTTTTTTAGTTGTTGTGTGTGGTGGTGGTGGTGGTGATGGTGGTGGTGGTGGTGGTGGTATTTGGTGGTGGTGGTGGTGGTATAAATTGGTGTATGTGTCCTCTTTTGAGTTGCTGGTCTAGGCTTATTTTTTGATTCTTTTCTATTTAGTTGGGTGCATTAATCTCTTTAGGTTTGGAGTTTTCTTTTAGTATCTTCTTTAGCTGAGTTGTAAATAGATGTTGTTTTAATTTGGATATATCCTATGAATCTATTATTTTCTCCATCTATTGTAATTGATAGTTTTGCTGAGTGTAATAGTCTGGGCTGACACATTTACTCTTCTAGAGCCTGTAACCATCCTCCCAGGTTCTTCAGCTTGTACACTCTCCATTGAGCAGTCAGGTGTCTTTTTATACATTAGCTTTTTTTTTTTCCCTGTAGCTTTTTGTTTCTTTTCTTTTGTTCTTTACATTTACTGTTTTGATTATTGTGTGCTGAAGGAAATTCTTTTATAATCCAACTATTTGATGTTCTGTATGTTTTTGTCCCTTGATAGACATCTCCTTTGGGTTACAAGAAATTTCCATCTATGATTTTGTTGAAAATATTTTCTGCCTTTTGATTTTGGATATCTTTTCCTATTTTCCTATGATTTTTAGATTTGTTCTTCTCATAGTATCAGATTTCTTTTGGATGTTTTGTATAGGATACTTTTTTTGAAGATTTAACACTTTTTTGGAACAAACTTTGCATTTCTTCTATTCAGTCTTCAATATTTTAGATTTTTTTTTTGTCTCTTGTATTCTGTTAGTGAGGCTTAATAATATTATTAATTATTGGGTTTTTTCGGATTGGGATTCTCTGTATAGCCCTGGCTGTCCTGGAACTTACTTTTTCTATACAGGCTGGCCTTGAACACATAGAGTCAGATTTGCCTTCCTCTGCCTCCCTCAAAGTGCTGGGATTAAAGGCATAAAAGCATACATTGCTTGGCTTTTCATAGAGTCCTTTTATTTTTAAGATTTATTTATGTATTATATATGAGTACACTGTGGCTGTCTTGGACACACCAGAAGAGGGGCATCAAGATCCCATTACAGATGGTTGTGAGCCACCATGTGGTTTGCGGGATTTGAAACTCCAGGACCTCTGGAAGAGCAGTCAGCTCTTAACCACTGAGCCATCTCTCCAGTCCATAGATTTTAGCTTACCCTATTCATGTCCTCTCCTTGAGGACCTCTAAACATATTAATAAAGGGCATTTTAAGGTCTATTTCTTGTGTCTCATCTATGTTACAATATCTAGGGTCTGTTGTAATAGGTTGCTGGGCTCTGCAGAGACACATCTTGTCCTGGCTACTATTAATTGTGTTTTATTTTGATGTCTAAACATCTGGGCTTTAGAAGATTGTAATTCTAGGTGCAGACATCTGTTTTTGTCTTTGTTGGGTTCATGTTTTGTTCCTTGGTTTCTGCTACCTTTTCTGGCTCTTATTAGCTGATAGAGAATTCTTCTGGGATCTTGATTGGTGTGGTCACTGGGGGTTCCAGGTAAACTGTGTTAGATAGATATTGGAATCTGACATTTAGGAATGGGGAAGGTCTAAGTTGGGGATCCACAAGAGGGACAAAAGCAGGATCTGTTTAGTTCCCTAGAAATGGTAACAGAGAGTGTATAGAGGCCACAACAGGTGGTGTGCTACAGCTCTAAGAATGAGAATGGGGATTTGGCCTGGAAAAATGGAGGGAGAGGTGAAAATTTGCAGTTAGCCTATCTGCTACCCTGGACAGAGTGTCCCCCACCAAGTTTTTAAAGAAGCCCCGTAACCTGATTGTTTATTCTTTATCTTTTCTCCTTTTAGTTCAGATAGGCAGAAAAGGAAGTGTTTAAAATGCTTTGCTAAAATGCCAGGATAAACTAAATAAGATTGTTTGTGTCTAGTAAGGATTCTCACCTCCAGACAACTACTTCGTCATTTAAACTCTTTAATCAGAGGTAGAAAAATTTTAAATAATACAGTTCTCAGTATCACTTTTTTTGTAACAAAGAGTGAAGTACCAAGTGGAGTGCTTCTTAAATTAAAAATGAAGGTCAATTTAAAGTTGAATATATATCAAGTTTAAAAAAACTGTTAACAGTATTTAGCTAGTGATTATTTATTTGTTTTTCAGGATGGAACTACTGAAATATGTTTTCTAAATTATTCTATATTTTTAAATTCAGAATTCAAGTAGTTTTCCTAAATTTATTAATTCAAAATTTTGTTGATCTTTTATGCCTTAATATTTTTAGTATGTGGAATATACGAGCTAAACATTTATGTACAGCTATTATAAAGAAGTATATAAGTAAGTATAGGACTGACAAGTTATACTTTTACTGTCTTAATTTAGGGTTACTATTGCCGTGGATGGAACACCATGATCAAAAGCAAGTTGGGGAGAGAAAAGAGTTTATTTTGGCTTATACTGACAGCACTATTTCATCATGGAAGAAAAAGTCAGGACAGAAACTCAAACAGGCCAGGAACATGTGGGCAGGAGCTGGGATACAGAGGACATGGGGGGGGTGCTGCTTATTAAACAGTCCCCCAGACTTGCTCATCCTGCTTTCCTATAGAATCCAGAGACCACCAGCCCAGGGTGGGTGCATGCTACACATGCAATGAGCTGGGTTTTCTTCCCATCTATCAGTAATTAAGAAATGCCTACAGGCTTGTGTACAGCCCAATCTTTTTTTTTTTTTTAATGCTTTTTTTTTTTTATTAACTTGAGTATTTCTTTACATACATTTCGAGTGTTATTCCCTTTCCCGGTTTCCGGGCAAACATCCCCTTCCCTCCCCCCCTTCCTTATGGGTGTGCCCCTCCCCACCCTCCCCCCATTGCCGCCCTCCCCCCGACAGTCTAGTTCACTGGGGGGTTCAGTCTTAGCAGGACCCAGGGCTTCCCCTTCCACTGGTGCTCTTACTAGGATATTCATTGCTGCCTAGAGGTCAGAGTCCAGGGTCCCAGTCCATGTAGTCTTTGGGTAGTGGCTTAGTCCCTGGAAGTTCTGGTTGGTTGGTACACAGCCCAATCTTATGGAGGCATATTCTCAACACTTACATATTTGGGAATACATACACCATACATGTGCATGCAATATACATACATACATACATACATATGTATGGCATACCTATATGTGACAATTGATGAAAGAGAGGCCATGAGTTTGAAAAGGATGACAAGGACAGGGTATATGGTGGAAGAGTTTAGGAGAAAAGGGGGGGAAGCGATTGTCATAATAATCCTCAAAATATAGGAAAATTTTTTTAAGAAAATATGACCAAAGAAAAATATGATCAAAAAAAAAGAAGAGGTTTAGTGAACTACAACCACAACAAAGAAAACAACTTTGGCTTGTTTAATGCTTAAACTGAAAACAAGATCAAAAAAACTTAGCATGGGGGAGTAATTACTTATAATCCTAGTGAAATATTGAGAGTTCAAAGGCCAGTCTGGCCTATATGCTGGAGACCCCTGTCTCAAAAGTAAAAACTAGCAAAAAATCATGATATAAAATAATTTGAGGACAAAAAGGTTTTGTTTCCCTAGACTTCTGTCATGTTCTCATAGCACAGTGGTCTCAACTTTCCTAATGCTGCAACACTTTAATACAGTTCCTCATGGTGTGGTGACCCCTACTCATATAGTTACTACTTCATAACTGTAATTTTGTTACTATTACAAATTACAGTGTAAATACGTGATACTTCATTCCCAAAGGGTCAGGTTGAGGAACATTGTCATAAAAATGTTTTATTTCTGTGATCATATAATTCCATTTTTATGTTACATTTTACTAATTTTATGAGGAGATAAAAATTTGGCATAGGCTAGAGCCATTTTTGGAGAGAGAACCTCAATTGAGACAATGCCCACACCAGATTTGCCTGTAGGCAAGCCTGTGTGGTGAATTTTCTTGATAATTGATGTAGGTGGGCCCATTCCACACAACGTGATGACATCCCTTCGTGGGTGAACCTGGATGATATAAAAAAAGCAGGCTGAGCAAACAATGAGGAACAAGCCTGAAGCAGCATTCTTCTTCAAGGCCTCTGTATCACTTCTGCTTCAAGTTCCCTATCATACTTGTGGAGTTTCCTGCCCTGATTTCCATCAATGATGGTGTACAACTTATAAAATGAAATAAACTCTTTTCCTCTCAAGTTG
This sequence comes from Rattus rattus, assembly GCF_011064425.1. Classification (NCBI taxonomy): domain Eukaryota; kingdom Metazoa; phylum Chordata; class Mammalia; order Rodentia; family Muridae; genus Rattus; species Rattus rattus. Next base: position 109,725,062 of record NC_046172.1, read on the forward strand.
CTTTGGTCATGGTGTTTCATCAACAATAGAAACCACAATTTAGGGCCGGGCGGGACTGCCGGGCGGGTGGCAGGCAGGCCATCGCGGACCCGGCTGGGCCAGGACCCTGACGGCCCTGCGCTGCGTCCCTCAAGGCGGTATCCGGGAGCAGGCGGGCCGAAGGGCGGCCTTTGTTCCCTACGCTGCCCGTCCGCAGGCTCCGGGCGGCGCTGGGATGCAACTACTCCGCCTGGGCTGGCGCTTGGGCTGGAGGAGGAGCTGCAGCTCCAGGCGGCATCTTGACCATGGGGAACTGCTGCTGGACCCACGCCCGGGCTGCTCCGGGAAGCCTGGTCGGCCAAAGCCAATGATGGAGGATCAGCGATATTTTTAGAACATGCCCAAGAGGAGAGCACTTGACCATAGAAAGGAGAATCTTGTGGAGAGCGATGAGGGGGAGGCCAGGAAGCAGCTTTTTACAGGCCACTTACTGAGGAAGAAATCGTTGACTTACAAGGGAGGGCATTATGACTTATTAAGTGAGAAGCAGAAAGACGTGGATAGGAACTCCAGAGGGTTAGCCTTACAAGAGGAGAAGTTAAGACCTAGAAGAGAAGCCGATCGCTGCCCAGCGTAAAACAGCCAGAACTGCAGGCAGCCGTAGCTCCTGAACAGAAACGCAGAACTGCCCCACGCTATCATCCCAGCAGTGGAGACTGTCAGCGCAGGACCAGAAGATCACTTTGGAAGCTTCCTCAAAAATATAAAGTCACAGTATGAAGTTTTTGATAGTAGACTCTCATCTGGCCACAGTGTTGACACCAAATAAAGGAAAGCAGCTGTGACCTAATGACCAAAACCAAATCAACCAGTGGGAATGGCGACAGCACCTCCTTAGACCTGGGTGGGAAGATGAAGAAGAAATGACTAGGATGCTGCCCATGAGAGAGCGGCTCCAAGACAGAGGCGGCGCTGAAGTGCAGCAACAGAAGCGCAGCAACCCCCCGCCTCCGATGACTAACGGGCTGGGTGGGAGAGCGACTTTGTCAGTGCGAGATAGCGATAACGGCAATTCTGGTAATGGGTTTGTAATCCTGTGTTGGACCTGTCGGAGTCTGGCCATCAAGCAGTCTGATACAGGATCAAAGCAGGGATCCGGTAGGGTGAAGCTGTGACCTTACCACCAAACGTTAACAATCGGCCTGAATGTACAGGTGGCACGCCCGGCTCTTTGTGAGGGCAGCAAAACACCACGTGAGCAGATGCTTGTGTTCCTGGAGGGACAACTGAGCGCTCAGTCGGGTGTGATGCAGCATCTGCCTTCTAAGCGTCCCAGGACCGACTCAGTGATTCTGACATATCAGACACTAGCGCCTTTCTGTTCACCCGCCAGGTTCTGCAAATTTTAAGTCACATTAGGTTTCTCCTCTGAGCACTTCCCCCCGCTATCTTCCCTATATAACGATCTGACAGTGTTTTATTTAGTTCAGCATATCATTACAGGCAGCGTGAGGAGGTGGGGTCCCAGGAGGCAACAGACCCTTCCAGAGGCTGCTTTGATTGCTTTACTCTTCTTGTCTTGTAGACATTGTAGGAATTGGAGATGACCAAACATACTGATGTCTTGGACACACACATTACGCCCACACGCACGCACACACACACACACACACGCACACCTTTGCACACACACACACACGCACACACACGCACACACACACACACACACGCACACACACACACGCACACACACACACGCACACACGCACACACACGCACACGCACACGCACATCCTAAGCCCTGCTTCACTCAATCTGGTGACAGGATTAAAGATGCTTCCAGAGTTTGGACACTTAGAGTTGGTAATAATGAAAACTAATACATAAAAATATATATTTAAAATTTTTACTTCCTTTCACATGCCATTGTAATTGACACAAATTGAGATTTTAAGTTTTTCACTTTCATTTTTTTTTAAAATTCTATATTGCCAGTGGTGATCTTTGAAGATTTTACACAGAACATATTCTGTGAGTGATTTAAGAAACATTAAATACGGGTATTTCAAAGTAAATAAACTCCTTTTCTGATATGAAAGGTCCCATTGTATTACCTTTTTTTCCTTGTATGGCCTACAAGGCGCTGTGTGAGTGGGACTAAAATGGTATGCATATTGAAGACCCATGTCTGAATCTAGAGAAGGCCAGGGCTGGGAAGTGTTTCTAACTGCGTTCCTTGCTTTGGCTGAGGACTGAGTGACCACGGCATTCTGTCTCCTTGCTGTTTTTCTCTCCTCAGTAAAGCGAGGTAACATGCTTTCAGCAGTACAGGGCGGGGTCAGGTAGAAATAGTCAAGTTCTTGCTGTCGTGAAAACTTACGTGGCCCTTTCAATATTTGAACTGCTGTCGATGACATCTGTAATCTTGTCATTTTAAATCTCATACAAATAAATATTCTTTGATATGTAAATATGCATTAGGTTATGCTATTTATATCTATCTTAAGATTTAAATTGTAGGTGTGTCATGGAAATGATTTAAAGGCACTCTGTTCACATTGCCTGTGTTCATGCTTTCTAAAGGTTTATATTACATCAGATGTATGTTTTTGGTTTGGCACAAGCTACTGTAGTAATTTCTTGGCTTTTTGTTCATAAAATTTTTCTGAGGAATGGTAACCTTTCAAGGATTGTGAATAAACATTTTACAATTAAAAAAAAAGAAACCACAATTTAGAATATTACCTTCTTGAGATGAGAAATTTTTAATCAAATTTTTTAACTTTTTGTAATTTGAATAAAATTCCTTGGTAATCAGGAAAATTATGTTTACAATAAAGACGAGATAACCATCTAAAATGATCTATTCTGGTCAGGCCCAGATTGACTTCAAGTAATATATTTAAACCTCTGAAACTAGTCAAATACTAATATCAAGGTTACGAATCTATTTATCTGATAATTTTCTTTTTTCAGAACACAAGTAATGATATTGAGAATCAGAAGAAGAGTAATCAAATCAGCTGGTCCATAATGAAACTTCCAGAAATCTAGAAATTGTCAAGTATACACAAGAATTGGGCATGGGCTTGATTTTTTGAGTTATAAGATATTGAGTCATAAAATCTTGTCATCATTAAAGGGCATACCATATATTTCTATTAATGGGTGTATATGTACATTTTAGACAATTTTATATTATCTTAATATATTTAGTTTCAGTAATGTGTTTTTGCAATATTCAACTTGTAGATATTTTGAACAGATGTAGCCCTGGTTCATCTTCAAAGGGACTAAAGAATGGCTCATTCAGTCCAGGTACTTTATTATTGTATTGTCTTTTTTTTTAAGATTTATTTATTTTTTATACGCCATAAGTACACTGTAGCTGTCTTCAGAAACACCAGAAGGGGCATCGGATCTCTTTACAGATGGTTGTGAGCCACCATGTGGTTGCTGGGAATTGAACTCATGACCTCTGGAAGAGCAGGCCAGGTGCTCTTAACCACTGGAGCCATCTCTCCAGCCCTATTGTATTGTCTTAATGTTAAACATTTTGTTTGTGTTGCATTTGTGTAGATATGTGTGTACCAGTATGAGTTTTTGTGCACCATTTGTGTACAGGTGCCCATTAAAGCAGAGAGGGAATTGGGTTCCCTGGAACTGTAATTAATTAGTGGTGGTTAACCACCTGATTTAGGTGTTAGGAACTGAAACCCAGGTCCTCTGCAAAGGGTAGTGTATTTAATGGCTAAGCCATCTCTCCAGTTTCTACTATTTTAAACTCAACTATTTGTGCCAATTGCATACCAATATGTTCATTATATTCTGGGTCTTTTTTTTTCCACATATATAGCTCTTTCTAATATCTTAAGCCTACAAATCAGTAAACCACTAGTAAATCCACCATCTCATCCACTGATTGCTTTACCAAGCTTTTATCCTGCACCCAAATCTTCCAGAGAGTTCTGATGTCCAGACTGTGTCTAAACCTGTAAGTTTGTTTTTGTTTTTAAACTGTACAATTAGTTCAAGAACACATTGGAGAGAATATATCTGGCTAGAGTTGAAAAGGTCATAACCAACTGCCATAATTACTCAAAGAAATTACTGTCATAATTACCGATTCTCTTTAGATTTTTTTGTTTGTTTTGGTTTTTGTTTTGTTGTTCAAGAAAGGGTCTTACCTATGTAGCTCTAACTGTCTTGGAACTCACTATGTAATCCGGAATGGCCTTAAAGTCAGAGATCTACCTCGCCTCCTGAGTGCTGAGATTACAAAGCATGAGCCACCGTTACTCAGCTTCATTTTTTAAACTAAATTTATTTCATTGTGTTAAAGAACACTGTTACACTGACAAAATTAGATAGCATAAAGTCAGTATATTGTGTGATTTTTATATTCAGATACAGTCAAGTCAACACTACGGAGATCAATGTCCAAATTCAATGGCTATCTTGTCTAGAATGTTTTTGTACCAAAGTCTTGACTATCTCCTTTGCCCTTCAAGCTCCAGTAACCCATAATCTACTCCAGGTATTTGACAAAAGAGGTGAAAGACATACCTTTGAAAAAAAGGCAGCATCCTTATCCAGTGGTTCGGGAACCTCAATGTCCACATGTAGATGAATAAAATTAGATCCATATTTATCACCCTGCATGAAAATTTAACTCAAAGTGGATCAAACACCTCAATTTGCAACCTGTAACATGGACATCGCCAGAAGAAAACATAGGCAGTACTCTACATGATATAGGTCTGGGAAGGACTTTCTGAATAATAGGACTCCATTTGCCTAGGAATCAAGGTCAACAATTGACAAGTGGGACCTCATAAAACTAAAAAGCTTATTGTACAGAAGAAACCCCACAGAAAATCAACTTTTTAACAGAGAGTAAACTTAGGTGTTCTTAGTGGGATGATCATTCCAACAAGTCATGGCTGTTTATTCTTAAAACTATTTTCATTGTTTAGTTTTTAAATGTTTTAAGCCATCGTGGCGGTTGCATGCAATGTAGTCCTAGTTCTTGAGGGCTAAGGGCAAAGAGGATTGAGTTTGAGACTAGTCTCTTCATAGTAAGTTCGATATTAGACTGGGCTACATGGTGTGACTCTGTCTCACACAACCAAATAACTAGTACAAAAATAATGAAAGGCTTTTAATAAGTAGGAAATAGCAGTAATACTTAACATTTGGAAGGAAACTATTAATATGTGCAAGTCTTCCTGCTAAATACTATCTGTAATTCTTACATAATTCTTAAGACATCCTTATAAAGGGAGTCACTATTATTCTGATTTTATGATTGAGGAAACTAAAACTCAGAGAACCTAAATGATTCACCAAAGAGCAACCAATAACTAATAGACATGGGATTTCAAGCCATATTATCTCAGGTTTGTACATATATCTGACCATACGTTTAAGTATATACTTTTAAAAATGGAAGGATTGCCTTAGGGCAGTATTGTGCAGTAGTATAGCTGTGTAGACTAACTAAGGTCCCAAAAGAGACTCCCTGGCTCATGAGATTAAAAATGTTACCAAAACACTGTGACCTTGCTCTTTTCACCTTAATAGCTTTTAAAAAGTCTCTAGGTGAAGTCAGGATAGAAAATGACAAAATTGTTCTGGAAAGAATTGCGAATATTTGTGAGAATTTTCTCTGTTTTTTTTTTTTAAATTAAAAATATTTATTTTGTTGTGTATAGTGTTGTGTTTTTCATGTATTGCCTGTATACATGTGCTTGCTGCCCTGCAGAGGAAAAAGGGAATGAAGATATTCTGGGATCTTCTGAAGACTGGAATTGAAGATAGTTGTTTGCTGATACATATGTGGGCACTGGGGATTGAACCAGGTCCTCCTGAAAGAAGCATCTACTGCTCTTAACTGATGAAACTCATCTCTCCAAAATGTTTAGATGATCTTCTTTACCCAACAATTATTTCGGTCAAAGAAAAAAGATTATTATCATGCACTCCCCCTTGACTTTTTGAGACAGGGGTTTCTCTTTGTAACAGCCCTGGCTGTCCTGGAACTCCTTCTGTAACTAGACCTAGCTGATTTTAAACTCAGAGATTTCTGCCTACCTCTACCTCCAGAGTGCGGACTTAAAAGCATGTGGCACAATGTAAGGTACTCATTATCTGTCAGTGTGATGCAGCTTAAAATTAGTAGGCTGGTTAAGAAAGATAAAAAAAAAAAAAAATTAGTAGGCTGTAGGACACAGGCCTTGATTTTTTTTTTAATAAACCTGGGCTTTAATTTCAGCTTCCTCATCATGAACAGGATAGTTAGAACAGGATACTTAGAGCCTTATTTAACCACACTAACTACCTATTTTAAAATGGAGTATGTTGATGATAAGGTCTTTATTAGTACAGTTAAAACAACTACTTGATTTAATGCATGTAACATTAAAAGCGTGTCGTCTGTGTGTGTGTGTGTGTGTGTGTGTGTGTGTGTGTGTGTGTGTGTGTGTGTGTGTGAGACAGTGTCTCTTTATTTAGCCCTGAGCTATCCTGGCACTAATATGTCAACCAGGCTGGCCTCAAATTCAGAGATCCACCTGCCTCTGCCTCCTGAGTTCTGGAATTAAAGGAATGTGCCACCACATTCAGCTACAAAATTATATTTTAAATAAAAAATGGAGGGCTATTTCAGTTGGAAATATAAATAACTTGACCCATAGGCACTTGGCTTTTCCAGTTAAATAGTTAAATAAAAGGACAGGTGTAGTATTGCCTTTAATTCAACACTTGAGAGACAGAGACAAGTTTGTCTGTAAGTTTGAAGCCCGTCTGATCTACATAGCAAGGTCAAGCCACTGAGGACTACATGGTGATACACACACACACATTCTCTCTCTCTCTCTCTCTCTCTCTCTCTCTCTCTCTCTCTCTCTCTCTCTCTCTCTCTCTCTCTCTCTCTCTCCTGTGCCTGGTGCCAGTGGAGACAGAAGAGGGTATCAGATCCCCTTGAGTTGGTGTTACAGATGATTTTGAGCTGCCAATATGGAAGTGCTTGAAATCAAACTTGAGGTCCTCTGGAAGAGCAACCAGCTCTGATCCTGCTGACCATCTCTCTAGCCCCCAACACAGCAAGTTAAGTGAGAGGATCTTCTGGTAAAGAAGGGCAAAGAGCTATAGCCACTGTTGCTGTTATGTTAAGGCATATTTATATGCACATGTTGTATTCATGAGTTATACTTATATCTCAAATTCTGGAATGGGGCCGTTTTAAGTAATTTATTTCATTTTTATTTTTGTTTTTTTTTTTTCATGATAGGGTTTCTCTGTGTAGCACTGGCTGGTCTGCAACTCTCTGTAAACTAACCAGGCTGGCCTCAAACTCAGAGATCTGCCTGCCTCTGCCTCCTGAATGCTGGGATTAAATTCATACCACTATAACTGTCTGTTTAGGTAATTTTCAATAGCTGTCTCCATACTGCTTTTTATTTTATATATTTGTGAGTGCCTGTGTATATGTATGTACAGTGTGTGTGTGTGTGTGTGTGTGTGTGTGTGTGTGTGTGTTTGTGCCTACAAACTCCAGAAAAGGTGTTGGATCCCTGGGAACTAGGTTGTATTCAGTTTATAAAGCCCTGTGGAGGTTCTGAGAACTAGTCCAGATTCCCTAGCAAGAGCAACAAGTACACAGGACCACTGAGGCATCATTTCCCCAGCCTCTGTCCCTTTAACTTTCTAACAAACTGATCAGAAAATTTAGTGATGTAAAAACAGACATGGTGGCTTATGGGTGATAACAACACTCAAAAAGACTGAGACAGGAGGATGAAAGAGGCCAGTCTGTTCAACAAAAGGCAGTTCAGGCTATGCAGAATTATATTGGAAAAACTGTTTCATTCACTCTCCCTCAAAATAAAAATAAAATTTAGTAAGAAAGTAAAATTCTTAAAAGTGTATTCATCTCTCAGCTTGAATGTATAAGACAACCAGACAATATCTTTTTGCACTCTCATTGTGAAAGTTATATACATGACAAGGATTAGAAACAAGAAAACACATTATATATTTTGATGTTTTGTTTTCTGTAGATAGTATAGTCTGTCAGTCAGGACCATATAATACATATATTTGATATCTATTCCTCATTATCACTGAATATTGTATTGAGAATATATTTCTTTGTCATTCATTTTATCTTCCTCAAAGCATAAAAGAATGCCCTAATAGTCTTTAAGCTTGCTTAAGTATTCCTCCTTTTTTGAACACACAGGTTTTTATATTTTGATATTATAAATATTCTATTAAACTTTTATTTCCTTAACTCAGATTCTTAGACATGAAATGATTATGTTGAGGATATGAACTTTGAAAGCCTTTAGTATGTCTTGTTATACCCGAAAAAAACCTGCCTTGCCAATGTTATCACTGCTGGTTTTCTTTTTATTTTAACATTTTATTCACGACTAATTTTAGTTTTCTAAGAAAATTATAAAATAATGAATGCCAATATGCTTCTCACCAGTATGTGGTCACTTTTAGCAGAGAGGGGTAATTGCATTTCTGTTTTCTAACCTGTCCTTTTGTAGTACTAACATGCCGTTCATTTACTTTTATAATAATTATGAAATAATTTTAACATTTTACAGACCTTTTAAAGACTTCACCACAAGATGATTCAAGTTGCTTCTTCTGCCTCGCTATTAGACTCAACCAAGGATATACCGTCCTCAGCATTACTGCAGAAAGAGCACAGGTTTGATTTATCATTTCTTCTTAAGTTATAAAAAAGACTTCATTAATACACATATAAAAGTTCTGTATGGAAGCCTGAGGATGGGTTACATGGTAAAAGGTGCTTGAGACAAACTGATAACCTAAGTTGGGTCCCTGGAACCCCTGAGGTCAAACTGAGAATGAACTCCATATCATGCAGAGATGACATTAAATAAACAAACTTAAAAAGATTTTAAAAGCCAACAAGGTGGCTCAATGAGGAAGAAAGTTCCTTGTCACTAAGTCTGGTGATCTGGTATGGTCTTTGAAACCACATAGTAGAAGTGAGAACTGACTCTGCAGGCTGTCCTCTAACCTCCACAGGTATAACACGAAGTGTGCATGGACCCACATACATACTTACACATAGTTTAAAAAGTTTTCTTCTGAAAAATGGTATATTTTGCATATATTATATGGTGGAAATAAGAGCTAATCATTCTTGAATGCTTCTCATGTGTGATCGGGGTGTGTGTGTGTGTGTGTGTGTGTGTGTGTGTGTGTGTGTTTTATTTATGTGTTTTTAATGCAGAAGTACTTTGTGTGCACATATACCTACATGCCAGAAAGGGCATGGATCTCATTACAGATGGTTGTGAGTCACCATGTGTTTTGCTGGGAATTGAACTCAAGTAGCTAGTGTTCTTAATCACTGAGCCATCTCTCAGCCCTCAATCTTATATTTTTATATTCATTATAATAGACTGTTTTTCTTTGTGCTAAGTTAGTTTATTCATCCTCCTTGCCTTCCTTCCTTCTGTTCTCCTTTTCCTCCTCTGCCTTGCCTCCTCGTTGCTGGAATTAGAGACTGTACTGCCACGGCATTAGCTGGGCTTACATTCATTTACAATACTTGTGAAACTCTCAAGTCTTAATATAGTTTCTGTGAGTCAGAGAAGTCACCCGATATGTTAAATACCCTGTAAAATGTAGTTATTATTTGGTGACCATTAATTTATGCAAACTTTTTATGTAATAAATGATATATATGATAGCAAAATGTGATATAGAGTAGTATCTTAAAATGGCAAGACTAAAGAGATAGTGATTTATATATGCTCAATTACCTAGTACATATCCAATGAAGGAACAGAAATTGAACAATTAAAATTCTTTGTTTTTCATGAATGCTTCCTCCTTCTTTAAAGGAACAAGAATACCCTTGGGGGAATAGAGAGGCAAAGATTAAAACAGAGACTGAAGGAACACCCATTCAGAGCCTGCCCACATGTGGCCCATATATATACAGCCACCCAATTAGACAAGATGGATGAAGCAAGTGCAGACCGACAGGAACCAGACAAATCTAAGATCCTGAGAGACACAGCCAGAATACAGCAAACACAGAGAAGCGAATACCAGCAGCAAACCACTGAACTGAGAATAGGACCCCGTTGAAGGAATCAGAGAAAAGAACTGGAAGAGCTTGAAGGGCTCGAGACCCCATATGACCAACAATGCCAAGCAACCAGAGCTTCCAGGGGACTAAGCCTACTAAAAGACTATCATGGACTGACCCTGGACTCTGACCTCATAGGTAGCAATGAATATCCTAGTAAGAGCACCAGTGGAGCAGAAGCCCTGGGTCCTGCTAGACTGAACCCCCAGTGAACTAGATTGTTGGGGGGGGGCGGCAATGGGGGGAGGTGGGGAGGAACACCCATAAGGAAGGGGGAGGGAAGGGAAAGGGAATAACACTTTCGAAATGTATATAAGAAATACTCAAGTTAATAAAAAAATACCCAATTTAATAAAGATGGAAAAAATGTAAAAAAAATAGTATATCTTGTTTGGATAGCAGCAAGCGTTTACAATTATAACTAACAATAAAATTTAATATATAATTTAACTTTGGATATAGACTACAATGGCACAGCATCAACTCAGCTCCCAATCAAGGGAGGAACATAGTTGGAAAAAAAAAAAGATACAGGTTCAAATCTCTGTTCTAAAGATTTTTTGTGTGCTCTTTCAATCCACCAAGCTTCTTTTGTCTTACTTTTCTCACATTGCCAATATATGTTTTATGTTTCTCACATAATATTCATCCTTTGGACCCAGTGTGAGCCATTGTGAGATTGCTATTCTTAGGATTTTATCAAGGCAAAAAGCAAAAAAAGGAAAGTTGCCTTATAAGCTTTAAGTGATTTCTTAAAGTTTCCAATAATAATTATAAACATGTAATATGTTTAAAAGCACATCTTGTCTAGGATGGCCATGAAGAGTTCTTAAAAAATTATATTTGTGTTTGAATTTGAGTAGGGAAGTAGGATTTTTATGAGAATAATATTTTAGTTTTTTAAAAACCTCCAGGTCTGGGTTAGAATTTAGCTCAGTGGTAGGCGCACCAAGCCCTGGGTTCAGTCCCCAGCTCGAAAAAAAAAAACTCAGATCGAATGCATGTATCCTATTCTGGGAGATGCACAGACACCAGCTCAGCACATCTGACACACCTTCTTCTGGGCTTTGCAGGCCTGCATGGAATATACATTCTGAACATGCACAAACATACATACATACATAAAATCACAAATAAACCTTTAAGAAGTTATATATTTAAATAGTCTTTATTATCTGGCATTTTTGTGTAATGTCACCTAGTGCAAAAGCCAACAATTTTTTATATTTATTAACTTGGGTATTTCTTATTTTACATTTAGATTGTTATTCCTTTTCCCGTTTTCGGACCAACATCCCCTAGCCCCTCCCCTCCCCTTCTCTATAGGTGTTCCCCTCCCCATCCTCCCCCATTGCGCCTGCACATCAACAATCCACGTTCACTGGAGGTTCAGTCTTGGCAGGACCAAGGGATTCCCCTTCACTGGTGCTCTTGCTAGGCTATTCAGTGCCACCTATGAGTTGGAGCCAGGGGTCAGTCCATGTATATAGTCTTGGGGTGGCTTAACCCCTGGAAGCTCTGGTTGCTTGGCATTATTGTTCATATGGGGTCTCGAGCCCCTTTCAAGTCCTTTCTATGATTCCTTCAGCGGGGTCCCGTTCTCAGTTCTTCTAGCGGGTGTCTCTCAGGAAAAGATCTACATCCGACCTAACCATTCTCACTTTCATCTTGTGGTTTGTGTATTCCACATTTGCAGGCTCTGAATGGGTGTTCCTTCTGTGTCTGTTTTAATCTTTGCCTCTCTATTCCCCAAAATTCTTATGAAGAAGGGGTAGAAGCATTTTTTGGTCATCCTTCTTGAGTTTCATGTGTTCTGTGCATCTAGGGCAATTCAATCATTTTGGGCTAATAGCCACTTATCAATGAAGTGCATATCATGTGTGTTTTCTGTGATTGGGTTACCTCACTCAGGATGATATTTTCCAGTTCAACCATTTGCCTATGAATTTCATAAAGGCATTGTTTTGATAAGCTGAGTAATATTCCATTGTGTAGATGTACCACATTTTCTGTATCCATTCCTCTGTTGAAGGGCATCTGGGTTCTTTCAGCTTCTGGCTGTATAAATAAGGCTGCTATGAACATAGTGGGTATGTGTCTTTGTTATAGGTTGGGACATCTTTTGGGTATATGCCCAAGAGAGGTATAGCTGGGTCTTCAGGTAGTTCAATGTCCAATTCTCTGAGGAACCTCAGACTGATTTCCAGAATGGTTGTACCAGTCTGCAATCCCCAACAATGGAGGGAATGTTCCTCTTTTCCATCCTCTTCAGCATTTGCTGTCACCTGAGTTTTTGATCTTAGCCATTCTCACTGGTGAGGTGAAATCTCAGGTTTGTTTTCATTGCATTTCCTTATGACTAAAGATATTTGAACATTTCTTTAGGTGTTTCTCAGCCATTGGCATTCCTCAGCTGTAATTCTTTGTTTAGCTCTAGACCCCATTTTTTTAATAGGGTTGTTGTCTCCCTGCAGTCTTAACTTTTTAGTTCTTTGTATATTTTTGGATATAAGCCCTTTATCAGTTGTAGGATTGGTAAAAATATTTTTTCCCAATCTGTTGGTTATCAGGACCTTGTCATGGAGAACAATTCATATTTGATTATTTTATAAAATCACTTTGTCTGTGCTTGGGCCTATTTCTCAAACAGATGCCATGAATTATATAAGCCTTTGGATGCTAAGATGTGTTCTCAAACACAAAGGAAACACTTTGTCTGACTTGCCCATTACATTTAATTAACACCGAGGATAATAATTGGAAGGCCATTGTGGAAACACTAGATTTTTTTTTTCACATGAATGAGTGAATTATTTTGTTTCCACTACCCTTAAGGAACAACCAAATAAACTATTTGTTACATTATTAGTTGGAAAAGACCAAATAAAACTTTTTATCTCAAGATTTTTTAAACACCTTTTAAGAGTTCTCCTGGATTTTAGACTGATTATTTTTTAAGTTTAAGTATATTTAATCCTTAAAACATAGATTCATTTGTAAAGAACTTAAGCTCAGAAAGCTGATCTAGCTTTCTTTTATCTGTCTCTTTCTTTTTACTTTATTATTGTTGTTATTGTTGCTTTTGTGTTTTGTGGGATGGATGCTTTTTTCCCTCAGCCTGTCTTCTTTAATAAGTAGCTTCATTTGAAAGTATCTTTTTAACTTTATTATAAAATTTCTTTTGTGAATCTGAAAATGCTTCCTTGTATAGTTTACTTTTTTTTTGGTTATATAAACTTTTTGTCATTTAAGTTAGCTCAAGGCATTTTTACAATATTTTTAAATCTTAAAAGCCATTTTCATAGCAATTTTACATAAGTAATATTCTGTGCTAAACAATTTATAAATACCTTTTCTGGTGCTCAAATCGTTGTAGGTGTCAATCAAACTTTACGATTAAAACATCCTTCCTCGTCCAAAAGTAAAAACAGTGTTAATCAAAAGCCAAAAGACTAATGCAAGCATTTCTAGAAACAGGCCGTGGCTCAGCATCATCTTTAAACAAGTCTCCTTTAGAGGGCTTCTTCCCAGATTGTACTATCAGGTAAGTATGAAATCTTACATAGGAAAACCTATTGATTAGAAACAAATTTTAGGAATTATGGTATTTTTTAAAAGGTGTTTAAGTTTTTTCTAAAAGATCAATTTTTATTTATAAAAGTCCTTAATATATTTTAGATATGAATACCTCATCAATTCAGTCTGCAGCGAAAACCTTCACTTGATCTTGTCCAAAGTGCAATGTTAGTTCAGTCTTTTGGATCCTTTGAAGTGCCACATGAAGGTAAAATAGTTTTGAATTGAGTTTTGAAAATGAGGAAATATTAAGAACAATACATAAGTAAATATTTGTCTATATATTTAAATAATAAAAAGCTTCTTTTATTGTCATTTTCATATGAGTAAAAATTAAATTTCATAATGATTATACAAAATTTAAATTCATCCTAGCCAAGAAATTATAAAACTTAAGTTCGTCGTAAACACCATCATATGTGTTTTATTTTTATTGGCTAAAAAGGTATGCATTCTTTATACCTCTCATAAAGCAAGGATTTTATTAGTCTTTCATAAAACTTAAAATTTCCTTATTTTAATTTTTCCATGGTGTCATAATCACTTCATATTTCTCAATAGAAATCTTAGTTTTATGTCTTAATTTTCACAATTTCCTAATGGAAATTATCAAATGAGTTTTTAACTCAATCCAGAAAAGGATAGGATTATAAATGAATTCTAGTTTTATATTGTTATTTCAAGCTCCTGAACTTGGATTTTTAGATAAATTTGAAGCTACTAAAATTATGGGATTTAGAGGATTTTAGTTAAAATATATTTACTTATTAATAAAAAATAATAAAACGTATTTATGGTATCTTTGTAAGATAGTCCATCGTATCTTGCCTGCCCCCATATAAATGGAAGCGAGAAGAGCAAGAAAAAGTAAATACAAAAGTATACATGGTATGTGGACAGAAGGATCTGGGAGTGCAAAAGAATCATCTTGGGAAAAGATTCTGCACTATTTCCCAAAACAGATTTTTATTTAATCCTGGAGAAAAGTAGAGGGGTGAGGATGGTGCTCAAAATTTCAAATACAGGTTATCTATTCTGGTACTGGACATTAGTCATCCACCTTCCTGACTGTGTGAGAACAATGGGTCAGTACTACCTGTACTGTCTTTGATATTTGTGCAATTCCATTTTGTATTCTCTTTGGGATATAGTTCTCTTCCTCTCTCTCCTCTGTCTCTTTCTCTCCTCCCTTTCCCCTCTCTCCTTATAACTTCACTAGCATTTAAATAAAAGTATCGTTTGCCCTTTTTTGGCCATTCATTTATTTATTCATTATCCTTTATGAATAAGTGTGGATGTGTGTGTGTGTGTGTGTGTGTGTGTGTGTGTGTGTGTGTACATTTGTACATTTGATTCTTTTTTTTTTTCGGAGACTGGGGACCCAGAACCAGGGCCTTATTTCCCTAGGCAGCGCTCTACCACTGAGCTAAATCCCCCTTGTTATGCGTTTTTGAAAGTGTGTGTTTCCCACTGTGTGTGTGTGGAGATCATAGGACAGCCTCAGGTGTCGGCCTTTGCCTTCCACTTTGCTTGAGATGGAATTTCTTTGCTGTTTTGGCTGTGTGCCAAATTCTCTTGTCTCTGCCCTCTCATCTCTTTGTAGAAGCACAAGGACTATGACAAAGCTACCATGCCTGGCCATTCCTGGGTTCTCAGGATTCAAGTCAGGTCCTCACCTGTGTACAGAAAATGCTTTGTCTCTGAAGCATTCCCCCAGCCCTGTAATCCTTCTTTTCTGTTTATGTAAACCCTAATTATCTTTTTTCTAACAAGATTTTTTTAATGTATGTACACCTGTTCGTTTTGTGTGTTGTTAAAAAATGTCTTCTCAGCTCCTTTTGCCTTTATTTATTTACAAATATTTATTTGGAAAATTTAAACATTTTTGAACTAATGAAAGACAAGGACATTACTATAAAACTAACTTGGTGTGTGAAAGTCAGTGAAATGACTGAATGTGTGGAAATGTGGGAATATAGGATACTTTCTTTTCAGTAGGGTTACAAAATCAGCAAAAAAACAGATATGGAAAAAAAGGTTGAACTGTGATTCTAATAAAACATACCAGTTTATTATCATGGTTTCCTAAAGAACAGGCATGATATATGGAAAATATATATTAAATTAATGATGATAATACACACACACACACACACACACACACACACACACACACAGACAGATTTGATTAAAGTGGCTTATGAGTGGTCTGTAAATCTTTCCCTGAAGGAAAAGGTCAAGAGATCCAGAAGTTATTCAATCCTCTAAACCCGAAGGTCTCCTCAGTTCAGTCAGTGCTGGAAATCCCAAGTCCTAAGTGTTGCACTTTTGCAGTTCACATTGGAATCCCAAAAAATGTGTTCTAGCACCAGGAAGGAAGAATAGAACAGAATAGATGAATTTGTCAGTGACGGTGAGAGAAGCAGGCAAACAGCCAGCTTCACCTAGTTTCTTTATGTGGGTTGCCAATGAGTAGCTGAGATTTGGGTGAGTCTCCCGTCAAAATTAATCAGAAAAATCCCTCATGGGTGTGCCCTGGCTGCCCATTTTAGGTGAACATTTCTTAAGTGAGTCAACTTGACAGCAAGATTAGCCGCCCATGATCAGTAGTATAAATTCTTTCATAAATGGCCAGATACCAATGCAATCAACTGTGACTTTGAGGTTCGGAATACAGCACAGATAACATTTACTGATTTAATTACATAGTGATCTTCTTCCCCAAGTATTTTTTCCCTGCTCAAGCATAAATACCTTTTCTTTTCCTACCATCTCTATATGTTTTAAATTATTTTAGGATATATTTAATGTTGCTGAGTGCTACTGAATTATAAAATTCTCACAGTTGTTTTCTCTAAGACTTTAAAAGAGTTTATATATTTGACAATTATAATTCTATGATTTACAAATATTTTCTCCCATTTATTTTTGTTCTCCAGTTATTATTTTAAAAGATTTACTTGTTTTTGTTTTTATGTATTTTGGGTGCTTTGTTTTACATGTATGTCTGCATCATTTTGCATACACCATTCCTGGAGGCTGAGAATAGGCCTTGGCTGCCCTGAAACTGATCCCAAACGGTTGGGAATGATATGGTGCTCCTGAGTTGAACCTGGCTTCTCTGAAAGAATGGTCAAGTGCTCCAACTGCTGAGCCACCTCTCTAGTCCTGCTCTAGTTATTTCTTAAGGCTCATCCCAGAGAAATTCTACCCTGTGAAAATTATAACACAATAAAATTAATTTCATTGAATAAAATTTATATGTGGAAATATTCTACATTAGAATCAATAGTTTAAATGAGATTTTGACTTTTTCAGGTAAATATCTCACCGGAAATGTTTAAGTTTTACAGATAGACTACACTTTGAGTTTTTTTTTTTTAAGAATATAACTGATAACTCTTTGTGGGTCACACATTATCTAGTTCCTTGTGTTAGGAGAACACCATATATCCTTTGTGTTCAAAATCTAGTTTTTATATGCTTTTACTCAGGTAATAGTATGTCATTAGATATGATATTAGATAGTTTTTCATTATGATTTTAGGCACTAGGCTGAGAATAGCTCAGTAAGATTTTAGGAACACTGGTTGCCTTCCGGAGCCTGGGTTCAATTTCAGCAACCCACATGGTGGCTCACAACCATCTATAGTGAAATCTTGGGCCCCTCTTCTGGCTGGCAGGTATACATGAAGATACTCATTAAATAAAAAACTTTTTAAATATAAGAGGTAATTAGGATTCATATAATGATGTATGTAACTTTTAAGTTGTATGTTGACATTAGTACATAAAATCTTATAATTATGGGCCAAAAAAGCAATTGCTTAAATCTTAGTCAAAAACTTAAAGACTTAAAGTTTTTCATTTGCTTTGGAATTATTTCTTTCCTTAATAAAATGCTAGGTATTTTATGGTTGGGATTTTTTTGCATAAGAAGAAAGCCAGTGTTTTTGGTGGGGTATCTTTTCATATTACAACATAGATTTTATAAGAGGTACAAATAAAACATGCTATTTCTCCTTTTCAGCGTTGCTGCTTCAGACATAAATAAATAAGTTTCTGGAAACTCTCGTCAGAAAATTCAAAGGCTGTAAGCAGAGCTATCATTAGCTCAGATAAAGAAAAACTGATCATACCTGATTATTGACTTTTATTATGGAAGACATGAAAGACTATGGGGAAGACCAGAAGGCTCCCACAACTTTTAAATGCTTCAGTTGCATTTTAAAAGTTCTTAAAAATAATATTAGGTATGTAATACTGATTTTCTATTTGTTTGAAAAACAAAACTTACACCTGGATCTTTTAATATAAATATTGTAATTTTTGTCATCTAAAGTAATTCATTGTAATAATACTTATTACTAGGAAAGCTCTTTTCTTGTGCTGGATGTCTTTATTTTTCTCTTCCATTTTTGTAGTTTGATATCTGAATCTACCCGGTTATAATTTTTCAGATAGCTTAAAAAACAGGAGAAATTCATGGTATTTTTACACATAATGCCTTTTGGTTTTTTACAAGTTGAAATATTTTAAACACAGATATAATTCCCCAATGAAGTCCTAAAGATTTCTTTTTTTGTGAGACAAGGGTCTCTCTCTATATGGAAGCTCACTATGTAGGCTAGGGTGGTCTGAAAACTCAGAGATGTGCCTGTTTCTGCCTCCTTGAGTTCTTGTGTTAAGGCATATGCTACCATGCCTGCTTAAACTCCTAAAACTTATAAGTTTTGTCTTAAAATTTAAGAACATGAATTTTATTATCAAAAATTACACTGGCCTGTTGAATATTTATCAACATTTGTAAAAACAAGTAACAAACAACTGATTTACCATTTGCTTTTGTTGCCTGATATTTATGGTAGTGACAGTTTTCACCAGTATTATTGTATATGATATCTTTCTCATGTTGTTATTAATACTGCTTCAGGATTTTCTATAGAAAAAGCAATTTTTTCTGTTTTGAAACAAGGTTTTCCTCTATATGTGGCCCTGCAGCTGTCCTCGAACTCAATTTGTGAATGAGACTGGCCTCAGGCTCTAAATCCACCTGCCTCAACACTCAGTCCCTAGGACTAATGACATGTGACACCATGCCGATGAAAAGAAACAGCACTGATGCAGGGTCTTCCTGACTAGTAACTCTAGCTGTCCTGAATTCATTATGCTAATGATTGGTTCCTCAGAGCTTACCTCAGTGCGAGATCACCTCTCTCTGCCTCCCAAGTGCGAAAGTAAAGGAGTATGCTACTGTTCCTAGCTTAGAGACTGAGACAGGGTTTCACTGTACCTCTGACTGTCCTGGAACTCACTCTGTAGACTAATAGGCTGACCTCAAAATCATACAGAGCTGCCTTCCTCTGCTTAAATCCTAGGTATGAGCTATGATGCCCTACTAGGGTCTTTTATAAGTATAACTTAGTAGATTGCTCTAAGCCTGGTCTTTTATACATTCTTTCATGTAAGATTTGGGTTATGAGCTCTCTCAAACACAAACTCCAAGAAGATCTTCACATTGCTTGTAGGCAGAATAGACACTACACTACACAGTACAGCTTTGGGAAAACTAAAAATCAAAGTACAGGATAGTAGCCTTTTTCTTGTCTTTATTGTTTAAGAATTTCATATATGCATATGATGCATTTTGATCAAATCCACCATCCATTTCTTCAGCCTCAATACTACCCCTATTCCCCTACTCCCACTTTTCCCTCCCAAGGCATTGCTATGTTTTTTCTTTAACCCGCTGGGTCCACCTAGTGCTGCTTGGTGTAGGGTGTGAGGCATAGGTATATGGCCATCCACGGGAGCATGAGCCTGCCTTTCAGGGACCACATTTCTGAAAGAAATTGGCTCCTGTTAATAGTTCCCCAACTAGGAATGGGACTTTATGAACCCCTTTCCTACCCATACTGAGATTTTGGCTGGCTTAATCTTACGCAGGCCTTGTGCCTTCACTCACAAGTACTGTGACTCCATGTGTGTAACAGTGCTATTTTCCCAACATTTATAATAAAAATGTTAAATATTCAACAACGGTTTTGAAAAAGTTTTACCATGAACATCTATTTACCAATTTGATTTTACCATTCACATTGTACTGTAGAAGTCAAATAAGTAGTAGGTTTGTGTTCCTTATACTTTATGATATGTAGCCTAAAGGTAATTTTGCATGATACTTCTGATTTACCTGCACTGTATATTATCATGTGTCTTAGTTTGGGTTTCTATTGCTGTGATGAAACACCTTGACCAAAAAGCAACTGATGGAGGAAATTGTTTATTTCACTCACTCACAGTTCCATCATCATCAAAGGCAGTGAGGGCAGGAACTCAAACAGGGCTGGAACCTGGAGGCAGGAGCTGGTGCAGAGGCCATGAAAGGATGCTGCTTACTGGCTTGATCCCTGTGACCAGATCAACCTGCTCTCTTATAGCACCTAGGACTACCAGCCCAGGGTTGGCCCTACCCAGAATGGACTGGGCTCTCTTTCCTTTATGAATCACTAATTTAAAAAGTGGCCAGCAGGCTTGCCCACAGTCAGTCTTACAGAGACATTTTCTTGATCGAGGTACTCTCCACTTTGATGACTCTAGCGTGTATCAAATAGACATAAAAGTTAAGTGCACTTGTGGAGTGATGAGTTGCTCAAAGCCTTTTAGATTTCAGAGCATTTCAGATCAGAGTTTAACAGATACTCAATTTACAACATGCTTATTTCTCCATAGAACCATGTGATATTTGAATAC
The DNA here is from genome assembly GCF_011064425.1 of Rattus rattus. NCBI lineage: Eukaryota > Metazoa > Chordata > Mammalia > Rodentia > Muridae > Rattus > Rattus rattus. The sequence continues at coordinate 109,745,514 of NC_046172.1, forward strand.
TTCCAAAGTTAATTGTAGACTTCTACCAAAACCAAAGGAGTAAAGAAGATACTGGACTTCAAGCATCGAGGTGCATGGCAGTAATCCCAGTACTTGGGATGGTAAAAACAGGATTGTGAAAACATCCTGGGCTACCTAGAGACCCTCTCTCCAAAAAAGTAGATATTATAGATCGTAATTATAACCAGCTATAGCTCACAGTTCTTTATAAAGCCTATAATTTTAAAGGCTATAATCCCATCACTCTGGAGGTGGAAGTAGGAGGATCAGAAGTTCAAGAGAGACCTTGGCTATGTAATGAGTTCAAGGTCAGCTTAGGTTATGTGAGACTGTCTCAATAGAAATAAGGTGTGCTTTGGTGATGATGTTAAAAGAGATGATGTCCGAACCCTTCGCAGTTTCTTCTTTACACTGATAATTTATGGTACGATGGTTTTCTATAGAGACTCATAATGAATTATTGTAAATAGCCAACCTAATATTACAATTGCTTTTCGTGGCTGTTCTTTCTCTTCCCTCCCAACGTAGCCTCCCCAGTTCTGATAGGACAGATGGGAGCCACCATACCAGCAAAAGCATTTCAATTCATTGAGTTTTTACTTTGAAATTCAGTTTGCTAAGGCTTCGAAACAGTTATACACATTTGTATCATAAGGTCTCCCATGAAACGTTAGTATTCCCTCTTACTGAATCCTTTTTTAGGGAAGCTGAGATAACAGGATGTAAAACTGACTGAGTGGGTGGTGTTGCAGAGGTTAACACTCTGCAAGGAAAATATTTTCTGTATTACAGTTTTTAACATTGTGATAGACTTACTTGGTGATAGAATCTGCTGTGTTTCCCTGGGACTAACAGCAAGTTCATAACCTCAAATGAATCCTACCTTCTCAACCCTCCAGTAATTTAGTTCTACAGATACATGATACCCTGTAGCTAAAGTATTGTCTTTATTAATGTCGTGTTGCTCTGTAAGAATACCATGACCAAGGCAACTAATCAAATAAAACATTTAATTTGGGGTCCAGCCAGCGTGGCAGGGGCATGGCAGTGAACAGGCAAGCATGCAAGCAATGCCGGGCAGCTTACATTTTGAGAGCTAAATAAGGCACAGAGAGAGGCAGAAAAGTTAACTGGGAAAAGCAAGGCTTTTGAAACCTCAAAGCCCACCCCCAGTGACACACCTCCTCTAAAACTACAACTTATCTAATCAAACAGGGCATGCCTGATATATAACCTATAGGGGCTGATCTCATTTCAATCACACTACTAGTGTACACTTTTCTGGAATGACATTAAGCCTTATAAGGTGATGTTTTAAATATCAGTCATGTACAGTTTTAGGATCAACGAAATATTGATGTGAATCTTTTGGTTGTTGAACTGTTTTGCATCTGTTTTTATTATCATTTTATGGGGATTTCATGAACCACATGAAACACCACTTGGAATTTGAAAAACAGAACAATAGAGACCTGGGAAAGCCATACTACATGCCAACACTGTTATCGGCAGTATCAACCCTTTCCAGCTACAATGCCACATTAGTACACATACTCCTCAGGATTTTTTCTAGTAATGAGTTTTACATAATTTAATTATCTGGTGAGGGAATAATAAGGATTAAGTTTATGAGGATTTTTTCAATTTAAAACCAATGCCTTTAATTTATACTTAATATAAAAACTAACAATAGTTGTAGTTAGCACAGGCTAGGAATATGTAGCTCTACAGCCTAGAGTACATCATGATTTCCCTCAACAGTATTACAGTCAATAGTGATAGATTGCTAGAATGGCCTATTCTAGTACAGTGTTACTTTTCCTTCATTATTTAATGCTGTGATTATACAAAATGAATCCTGTTTTCATAAGCATGTGAAAAATGCTGTAATGTGATTTTTCTCCCTTTCAGCTATTTGCAAAATCTGTGAATTGTCATTTGAAGCAGAGCATCTGCTTTTACAACATATGAAGGACACTCATAAACCTGGTGAAATGCCATATATTTGCCAGGTATGCACACGTTTATTACATACTTGGCTGTCTGTTCAATATGTCTGCAGTCCATGAAATAGTATTGTTTCTTCTGATTTCTTAAGCATATCAGTAAAATGTGTTAGTATTACTCAAATTGAAAAGCCCTTGTTCTCGGTGACTTCCACTTGGCTGAATTCATGCATTGTGTGGGTGTAGTGAGCTAGATTTGGCCTTCCTAGCCATGGTTCTCTGACTTTTGTAACAGACATTTGTCCTGCTGGAGAAAGACAAACATGGCCTTGCTTATCTTACAGCGAGGATTATACACATGTCAAGGAAATAGGAAGTACTAGAGAACCTAACTAAATATATTTTGACAAGTGTTTTTCCAGAGTTTGAAGTGACTCCCAGTATAAAGAAAACAACATAAAGATAAACTGTCTCTGGCTTAGCCTTTAAAAATCAGAGTGGTGACCCTGGGCTCCAACCTCATAGGTAGAAATGAATGGCCTAGTAAGAGCACCAGGGAAGGGGAAGCCCGGGGTCCTGCCAAGACTGAACCCCCAGTGAACTAGATTGTGGGGGGGAGGGCGGCAAGGGGGGGAGGATGGGGAGGGGAACACCCATAAAGAAGGGGAGGGGGAGGGATTAGGGGGATGTTTGCCCGGAAACCGGGAAAGGGAATAACACTCGAAATGTAAATAAGAAATACTCAAGTTAATAAAGATGGGGAGAAAAATCTGAGTGCTTGAAAGTGTATGTCATGGTAGATCAGAAAAGAGGAATAAAGGTTGGCTATGGTTTGAAATAGCTCTAGTGCAGGATGTTTTTCTAAACCAATGATATATCACAACGAAGTTGATATAAATTATATGCAAATTATAAATTTTTGTATTTGAACCAACTTTATTTATATTTCTAGGTTTGATTTAGAGTCATGTTTTTCTGATGTAGAGACTCACTTTAGATCATCTCACGAAAGACACTAAGAACTTGCTATGTCATTCTGCCTCAAAAGTTAGTAGAGACCAAGCCCATATATGAATCACTACATGAGACATCAGGTGAGGCCCTGCTTTTTTCTTCACATGTCGTCTTATCGAAAGACATGGTACTTAGAACAGTAATTAATTTATGTACCCAGACGAAAGCAAACGTGTTCAAAATGTCATGATTAATTTGATTTATAACTGACATAAAACATCTCCTCTTTTCCTGCTTTCAGATAATATAGGGTCCATAAGCCAGTGAACTTTCTGAAAGGCAATCCTAGACAAAGGAACCATGAGGAGGCGAAAAGTAAATCAGTGGGGGTTTCCTTAGGCTGCATATTTTGGTATCAAAGATGAGTAGAAACTTCTGTGATCTTGTAGGTAATTTTGAAAAGCAGAGGAAAGCATTTTTAATTGAAGCTAAAATTTTGCTTTTCTCTCTCTTCAATATCCTTTCCTCTTCCCAGTCTGTTGTTATTGTTGTGAGACTCTGGCGTATTTGTGATGGGTTCCCAGGGTGGTTTCTCACAGTGCTGCGAGAAACAACAGCATGACCCTTATTACCACATTTGTAAACACGTATTTAATTATGACTTGCTTCCCATGTGAATTTTGCCAGTTCTATAATTTTCTAAGATACCCAGTACCAGTGCCTTTATGTTTTCTTGAGGAATTCTGATTTTTTGGGTTCACCTGGTCTTTTTCTGAAACCGTTCTGTTTGTTTGTTCAGAAAGCTTCAGTGAAACTGGAATCCTTTTATTTGCCTAAAGAGCATTGAACAGGTTTACTGGACATATATTAATATTTTAAGCTTTGAATTCCCACATAGTTAGCTCTGTATCTTCTTCTTATCAGTTGTATTGTCATTGCCAATGTCCTCAGCCCTGCTGCTAAACATGACGTCGGTTCAGTCATTAGGTAATAAAATTAACTTCTTGGTAACTAGGGAAGAAAACTTTTCACTCTTAAAAACTCTGACAAAAATCAATCTGTGTGCCTGCCTTCATCTTTCTCTTTCCTTCCCCCTCTCACCCCCTCTGTTAACAGGAACTCACTATGTAGCCCTGGCTGGCCTGGAACTCTCTATACAGACCCTGCTGGTCTCAAATTCACAGAGATCCACCTTCTTCTGACTCTGTGTCCCAAACACTAGCATTGAAGACAGTGGCTTCCATACCCAGCAACAAAATCTAGTAAAGGACTTCCCTAAGACAATTCTCCTTTCAAATACTTTCTGATAAAAGGAATGACTGGACTTTTAGAATTCAGAGTTAAAACAATAAAGACAGGTCCCTATATGTATTTGTCCTGGCTGTCTGGAACTTAGTATGTAAACCAGGCTGGCCTTGAATTCACCAGAGATCCTTCCACCAGCTGTCCTGGTGGCAGGATTAAGTCTGCGCCACACATTTCAGGCCAATTTTTGTTTATTGCTCATAAACAGGGAAATAATGAAATTTTTATTTTATTACTTCAGGTTTAACAAAGTTATTTCATGCAAGTCTATAATGTCTTTTGAACATCTCTCTCCATTGCTTACTACCTTCCTCTTTCCTTATCTGTACTACTACTAATTTAGGACCCTCTGTTTCCCCAGACAAGGTTCAAAATTCTGTTTTCGATGATTAATTTTCAGGGGTTGAATTAATAGCCACTCCATTCAGAAGAATGTGAAGCGATTGGTGCCTAGTGTCACTCTAGAATCTACCCAGGCTGTACTTTATCCTTAATCTTTTCCTTCCTTTATGTCACTGTAATACACGAAACTGTAAGGAATCAGACAGCTTCTGAATCTCCGAAGTAACTCTACTGAAATCAACAAACCTGAAGGTATCCATGGAGATCTTGGGCACACGTGATGGTCTCTTAGTCTATACAGGCACCTATCTATTTTTATCATAAGCCAAATAGCTCAAACAATAAATATTTTGTATCACAGTTCAAAGAGACTGAAAAGTCTGATTTCAAGGCACCAAAATTCTGTCTAGCAAAGGCAAAGGACCCTCTCATTTATAAGGACACTATCCCACTTATAAGGGTTTTGCCTTCATTGGTCTAATGCCGTCCAAATACTGTCTCCCCAATGCTGGCCACATTGGAGCTCAGGATTCAACACAAGAAATTAAAATGCAAGCCTCTGAGACTAAGAAACTGCTCTACTCAGACTCCATTCATTAGTTTTAGAATACCTAAGACATAGACATTCAGCAGGAAGGGAAAAAAAAAATCTTTTGATAAGACATCATGTATTTCTCAAGTATTTGTCAGTTTGAGTCATTATTTACCAAAGACCAAAAATCCAGAGCCAGAGCAGTTTAGTCTTGTCTGGAACTTGTGACCAATAATTATTGAACTTAGAGTTAGCCAGTGCTGTCCATTATTTAACAGACATCCTATGGAAATGGTATGTGATTATCTCACAATTTTATAAGAGGAAAATAAAAACTTTATATACAATAAATTGACCAATATCAGATTCTTCAACAAATGATATGGAAATTGATTTCAGGCTCAAACTTTACCAGGAACAAAAATCCACAATGGTAGGTTAAAAAAGGCAGGAATTCCACCCATAGTTTAATATTACTCTTGAAAACCGCTAAATCCATCAAACTGTATTATATACTTGTCAAAAATTTTAGTACAGGAAGTTTTGTGCTCTGTTTTGTCTTTTATTTGTTTCTTTGTTTGTTAACCTTTGGAGACAAATCATATCTTTCTTTAAGTATCACATCATGTTATTTCTCTGTCTTCCTCAGCCTTAGTACCTTGCAACATACATACATACATACATACATACATACATACATACATACACACACACATACATACATAATAAAAGATGTACAAAATTTAAATTTAGTTAATTTGAATATTAGATATACTCTCAGCCCAGGCCCTGGGAAAATGTTCTCTTAATGGAATAGAACATTTCTTTCGTTGGATTGTGCTCAGTGCTTTGACATGTATTCTTCCCTCTTGGTACCTGTCTTAACTGGGATTTTCTGTTGCTATGAAGCCATGACAAGGCAACATTTAACTGGGATACTTACAGAGTTCAGGGGTTCACTCCATTGTCTGTCAAGGCAGGAAGCATGGTGCTGGAGGAGCTGAAAGTTTAATATCTTGTTCCAAAAGGCAAACAGGAGATGACTGGCTTCTGAGCAGCTAGAATGAGGGAGTCAAAGTCCACCCAGAGTAATAAACTTCCTTCAATGAGAATAGCCTCTTAATAGTGCCGCCACTCCTGAATACAAGCATCTTCAAGCCACCATAAATAGGTTCTCCTTTTTATATGAGTTGATCAAAGGAGCCTCTCCATGGGGTATAAGGCAATATGTATTATGGCCATCGAAGAATAATGTTAAACAGTAGGAACATTTAAGTGGGTTAGATGGTGAGGTGAGCATATACTTGGGATGTTAGAGGGTGTAAGGGGTGTTGGTGTGACTGCAGCACAGGAAGAAGCAATAGGAAAAGAAATAGTATTGACAGGGTTGTGGTAATGGAAGGCAAACCAGATTAAGTAGGCCTTGTAAGTCAGAATCAGAATTCCTGAGTGTTCGTGGGAAGCAAGTATGCAAAATGTTTTTAAGGTCTCCCTGACAGCTTTGGAAAGGATCATAGTAGTAGATAAAGGAGAGAAACAGGAGCCTGTTTCAAAGCCCATGGGTGGCTTTAAACTAGTATGGATGGTAGCAGTGATTAGAGGTAATGAAAACACAAAGATAAATTCTTTAAATTTATGAGCATCATATAGCTCATATTAACGTGTAAGAAAGAGGAGAGTAAAGAGTAACCAAGTCTGTTTTGTTATGAGATTCTAAAGGAAGGGAATTTCCATATACTGAGATATTGTAAAAATATGGAACAAGTAGGTTTTTAAATGTATAATAAGATTTTGAAATTTTAATATTATTTCACCCCTTTTCCTCTCTCCAACACCTCCCATATACCCTCCCTTCTTACTGTCTCTCAACTTCATAGCCTCTTTTTCTTTACTTGTTACATACACCAAACATACACAGACACATGTGCACCTCTATAGATAACCTGCTCAGTCCGTGTAACGTTACCTGTATGTATATGATCTCAGGACTGACCAGGTGGTATTGGATAAGCAATCAGAGCCCTTTTGTGATACTTTTACAGGGAAGCATGTAGTGTAGTGCTCTGTTCCATTCTGGACAGGAAAGAGAAGTGAGTATTGCCAAGAGGATCTGTGGATTTGTACTGTGACATATGAAAGCTTCAGGTTCCTAGTATTCATGACATCAGCGAATATTAGATAAAATAGTACAGTATTATATAAAACAGAAACATTACCTTTATTATGTATGTCACTTTGAACATCATGAAGAAATTATATTTATCATTTGCCTGCTGTGCACCAGAAATTGTACTAAATACTTTTGTGTACACTACTTTGTTTTGGTTTTCCTTGATGATTATATGTTTATAAAGAAACAATTATATGCCTGTGGACATACAGATTTATAGAGAAATAATAATTTACACTTATTGTGCACAAAATCATATATATATAATATGTGTAGTCAATGAGAATATATAAATACTCCAATTAACAGATATAGAAAGAACAGTAAATGGTTATAAACAAGTGACTTGGTTTTTCTCGAGTTCTGTTTTGTATCAGCAAAGTAAGAATATGGCTGAGGACTTAGTCAAAGGATTATTAAACAGTAAATTGGAAAGAGTTCTTTTATGTGTCCATATGCATGCAGCTCAGCCCCATAACATCTATTGCTATGTGTCTGCTTGAATTTAGACCCACGAAAAAGTAAAATAACAAAATTACCTTCTTAGTTGCACTTCTTAAATTTAAAGCACTCACTGCCCACTTGTAAGTGGTAGGTTTCACAATGGATAATGCAACTATAGAACATTCTGGTGGACAGATCTGCCATTTAAATCTATTTCTATAACCTTCTTAAGAGTTTCTAATTAGGTTTTATGTTTTTAGTTTTTTGGGGTTTTTTTTGTAGTTTTCTGTTTGGGTTTCTTTGATTATTTGTTTGAAATAGGATCTTATCATGTAGCTCCTGGAACTTGCTATGTAGACCAGGCTGGCTCAAACTGAGGGTTCTGCCTGCCTCTTAACCTCTAAGGCTTGGGTTAAAGGCATGTGCAACCATGCCCACCTAGTTTTTTGTTTGTTTTAAATGTTAAATTTGCTTTACCAACCTGTTAAACAATGAAGATATCAAAAGTAAAACATTTACTTTTTCTAAGGATAAAAATAAAATGTAATTTGTTGTTGTAATCTCGTATGCTTGGTAGTTTATCAAATTTATAATCAAAGTTGCTTTAAAAGGTGGAATAAAGCACTTGCCTAGCCTACCTGAAATTCATCTCCAGTCCTTCAAAAACAAGTGAGTGAATGAATGACTCAGTATAGCCTTGCGGTAGCATAAGGCCCTGCATATGATTCCTAGCACCAAAAATGAAAGGAAAGGATATTATGGCATTATCTGTCGATGTTGGAATGATGAGTAGTGGCTGTTTTTTTGTTCACTTACATTCAATCACTGCTCCTTCCCTGAAAGTGGATGGCCCCTACTTTCCCCCTACCCTGGCATCGCTCTCTGCAGGGGCTAGAGGCGGCTATTCACCGCTGGGCCAGACAGGTAGCCGGAGTTGAGGGAACATATCCCACAGGAGACAGGCACACAGCTTTAGGAATAGCCCTGCTCCGATTGTTTTGGGTCCCCTATAGAGATAAAGCTGCGTCTTCACCATATGTGGGAGGCTTGGGTCCAGCCTCTGTATGCTCTTTGGTTGGTGGTTCAGTCTCTGAGAGCCCCCAAGTGTCCAGCTTAGTTGATTCTGTTGGTCTTCCTGTGGATTCCTATCCCTTTTAGGGCCCTCAATTGTTTGGCTGTGCGTGTCTGCATCTGTCCGAGTCAGCTGCTGGGTGGAGGCTCTCAGAGGACAGCCATGCTAGACTCCTGTCTGCAAGCATAACAGAGAATCATTCATAGTGTTAGGATTGGTGCTTGCCCATGGGGTGGCTCTCTAGTTGGGTTGGTTATTGTTTGGACATTCCCTCAGTCTCTGCCCATTCTCATCCCTGCATTTTCTTGTAAGCAAGGGTGAATTTAGTCAAAGTTTTGTAGCTAGGTTGGTGTCCCCTTATCGCCCAATTGGGGTTCCTGCCTGAATACAGGAAGGCCTCTTCAGGGTTCCATATCCCCAGTGCTGCAGGCCTGGCTAAAGTTATTTATGATTCTTGGGAGCTTCCCCTATCTGAAGTCTCTGGTAAAGTCCTGAAATGGCCCCAGTCCCTCCCACCAGCTACAGATTTTATTCATTCTCGTGGCCATCTGGCCATCTACTCTGTCTACTCCCAGACCTGATCCTGAACCACCCCCATTCTCCTCCCTATGTCTTTTCCCATAGATTCCCCTCTCCATCTTCCTCTTATGACTATTTTATTTTCCTAAGTGGGATTCAAGCTTCCTCGCCTGAGTCTTCCTTTTTGTTTAATTTCTTTGGATCTGTGGAGTGGAGCATGAGTAGCCTGTACTTTCTGGCTAATATCTACTTACAAGTGAGTACACATCATGTATATGCCCTTTGGTGGCTAGGTTACTGCATTCAGGATGATATTCTCAAGTTCTATCCATTGCCTACAAAATTCAGGATGTCTTGTTTTTTAATAACTGCATAACATTCCATTATATAGCTAGATCATTTTCTTTTATCCATTCTTCAATGGAGGGACATCTAGGTTGTTTCCAGTTTCTGGCTATTATGAATAAAGCTGCTAGGAACACAGTGGAGTAAATGTCTTTGTGGGATGGGGAACCATCTTTTTTTTTGGTATATGCCCAGGAGTGGTATAGCTGAGTCTGAGGTAGAAGTATTCCCAGTTTTCTGAGAAGCCACCAAATTGATGTCCAAAGTAGTTGAATAAGTTTGCGTTCCCACCAGCAATGGAGGAGTTCCCCTTGCTCCACATGCTCGCCAGCATCTTCCGTCTCTTGAGTTTTGATGTTAGCTGTTCTGATGGGTGTAGGTGGAGCCTCAGTTTTGCTCTACAAAATTCCCTGATGACCACGGGACTTTGAACATTTTCTTGAAGTGCTTGTACGCCATTTGACACTCTGTTGAGAATTCTCTGTGTAGCTCTACCCCATTTTTAATTGAGTTTATTTGGGTTGTTAGTGTCTAACTTCCCTGGGGAGTTCTTTGTAAATTTTGGATGTTCTCTGTCGGATGTAGAGTTAATTTGAGGATCCTTTCCAATCTGGCTGCTGTTTAGTCCTATTGACAGTGTCCTTTCATTTTAGAGATGCATTGCAGTTCATGAGGTCCCTTTATCATTTGCTTGATCTTAGGCCTGAGGGCAAGAAGTTGTCTCTGTACCAATGAGTTCAAGCCTCTTCCCACTTTCTGTTCTATTAAATTTAGTGTATCCAGTTTTTCATTGAGATGTTTGATCCACTTGGACTTTTTTTTTTGTGCAGGGTAATAAATATGAACCTATTTGCATTCTTTACATGCTGACACCAGTTTTTAAATTATTGAGATAATTTGGCAAGGTAGGTCTCAGTGTTTGAGGCAGGTGGTGGTGTGTCTCCTCAGGGACCATAGTGTGTACATATCTAGCAATCCCACCTCTTAACGGGTAGAAAGGAGATCACAAGAGACCAACAAGTGTACCAAATGCAGATTTTTAAGAGCAACTGGGACTATATAGTGAGACTCTTCCTTAGAAAAGAAAAAAAAAATGTATTTTAACACTTTCTATTTTTATAAACAGGAAAAAAGGAATTTATCGTTTGCCCAAAATGCAGACTGCCATAATTTTTGACCTCCAAGGAGAAAACAGATCTAATGTTAGAACATCGTACATTTATAAAGCCTAAAGAACTAGAAGGTTGCCCCTGGAACAAAAGGGCATTAAACAGGTTGTGTTTTAGCATTTGTCTTGTAAGTGCTGGACTAGGGTGAGTTATATGCCTTCAATAATAGTGTGGCGCAGGATTCTCTGAGTTTGAAGAGAGCCTGATATACTTAGTGAGTTCCAGAACAGCCAGGGCTCAGGCTTTGTCTCAAAAAAAAGGAGGAGGAAAACCCATCTGGTCTTAAAATCCATAAATATGACAGAAAAATGTTTTCTCTTTATTTTTTGCCAGAAATAAAATTAAAATTTTATTATTCTTTGTGTGTGTGTGTGTGTGTGTGTGTGTGTGTTAAGAACTAAAGTTAAGGTTTTGTTAACCTTTTTTAACTATGTCTCTGTGTGTTAAGAACTAAAGTTACGGGGTTGGGGATTTAGCTCAGTGGTAGAGCGCTTGCCTAGCAAGCACAAGGCCCTGGGTTCGGTCCCCAGCTCTGGAAAAAATAAAAAAAAAGAACTAAAGTTACGGCTAGAGAGATGGCTCAGTGGTTAAGAGCGCCAGATGCTCTTCCAGAGGTCCGAGTTCAATTCTCAGTAAACTACATGGTGGCTCACAACCATCTTGAATGAGATCTGGTACCTCTTCTGGTAAAATCAGCAAAAATAAAAGTTAATGTTATACTGCTTTTTTAACCCACGTGAGGTATGTGTGTGTGTAATGCACTTGTCAACATGTGCTGTATACCTGCATAGGTATATCTGTGGGGTTGTTGGTAGCTGTGGACTGGCCTCATGGACTTCGAATTAAACCTGGCTTTCTGCAAGCATTGAATGTTCTTAAGTGTTGAGCCATCTGTGGTCAATTAGGTTTTATTATTCTTATACCCCAAAGGAAAACTTTGACGTTGTTTGAGTTGATTGGTGATGTGCTTTAAGATATTCCTCAGTCATTGTGTTTAACTACCAAGGGTTTTTATCTCAGAAGTTTAGTTTTTTTTTACATACCCATGACCAAGGCACTTGAGGACTGTAAGTCGATGAATGATTAAATCCAAGCATCCACTATAGTGCTTGAATCATAGGTATATTAAAGTTGATGATTGAACTTCCTTAGAAATGATTTCTTCCTGATAATAGTACTGCTTTTAGTTAATAAGCAGACATTTGATCATAAATTTAGTTTGAGTTTACGTATTTTTTCCTCTGGCTTTATATGTCATTTGAATATGTGGGTCCAGACACTGACAAATCCAAAAACCGTTATTCTTTTCATATTTGGCTTTAGTGCACATTTTGTATATCTGCTATTAGAACAAGACCTAAAATTAATATAGGACAATGCTGTAAACATTTTAGAGTAAGAAATGCATCCCAATGTAAGTTCTTGTAATCCATTTGTCCACATGCCGACAGAATAATAATGTGAATATTGTAAACCTCCAAATTTTCTGTATTGTACATGACATTAATAATTGTTGTCTTTATAATTTTTAATGATTCATCCAATGTATGTATAAGAGTTTAGTATTAATTTCATTTTTAGATAAACTTAGATGGACTAAACCAACCAAAGGCTGAAAAGATACCTTTTAGATACCGCACTAACTTCTAATTATCCACAAAATCCATGTTTCGCCATCAATACAGAAATTATTTCAACAGCAACAAATATCTAAATAATTTTCTATTGAACTGTAGTTTAACGAAAAAGGCAAAAGTAATAGTGGATAGAGATACTTGTACCAACAGCTTAAATTGATCACCTGAAATCCATTGATTTCTGGAACTTAGTAAAGAAAAGAGAGATCTAATCTAAGTTGGTCTTGACACATGTTCACCTAGTATGCACACACCAAAATAAAAACTCACAAAAGATGGACAAGAAATGTATCTGACACTCACTATTTTAAAGAAATGACATTTGACTTTTGAATTATGTTGATTTTTGGAACAACTTATTTAGAATTACAGTCTAGTCCCAAAAGTTACTTTTCCTTTAGCAAGCGAAGGTGGTTTTATTTCATTTACAGAGCTGTGAGTATCACTATAACTTTATGCCCATTTAAACATTGTGCAAAGGATTCAACTAATAATGACTCCACCGCATCACTTGAAAGCTAACTTATGAATTTCCATTTTTAAAATTTCAAATAAATCAAACAATGCACTTTGAGTATTTATTTTATTTGTGCAACATCTACCCGGTAGTATGTCACTTTCATTCTTCCATGGCTGAACACTATCTCCATTGGGTGATATTTAATTCATTTATTGTGAATTTCGCTTTTCTGACTATTGTACTTATGCTCTGGGTAGTTTGTAAAAGTTTTTGTGCAAGCACATGTCACTTTCTTGGACTCAAATCGGGAGTGAATTGTAATTCTTTCCATTAATGCAGTTTAGTGTTTGCATCTTTGTGGATGCCCGCTATTTGCTGTTTGCTTGCTTTGGATGCTATGGCACCATTGCCTGCAGGTATGGTAGCGTTTTAATCCTATTGGTGGAAGCAGAGGCAGGTTGATATCTGTGAGTTTAAAGTCAGCTTAGTCTGTATAGAGTGTCGCCTCCTCCCCACTGCCCCAAAAAAGTAGAAGTCGTTGCCTAACTCCCATAGAATAGGAATTTATTTTTTAATTTTTGAGAGTTTTATAGTTTTAACACTGCAGATCCAGTCTCTGATATATAAGAATTAATTCATTTATGTTAATATGAAATAAGGTTTCAAATCACCCTTTCCATATGTATGTGGGTGTTGTCACTGCACTGCTTAAAGATGGATAATGATGTTCCTAGTTTTGAATTACGGCACTCTTATAAAATAAAGCATTTGACTGCAAAACATAAGGCTTAGGCTGAGAGATGGTTCAGTGGGAAAATTAAATGGGTACGAAGTTTGATGCCTGGCATCTGCATAGGTAAAAAGATTCAAGCCTGATGGCCCACCTGAGTCCCAAATGTGGGAAGGTAGAGATGATTTGTCTTGTGTAAGCTAAGAATAAATAGCCAGAAGTTCTGTGTTCAAGTGAGAGCCTGTTTCTAGTATATACACACATCGCAAGGTCACACATATCAGAACAAGGGCCTTGTTAAAGGTCGTTTTAATACCATTTACAATCTTCAACCAGCATCCTGATTTGATTTCATAGTTATCATTCGAGCTTCCTTAGATCTATTCAATCACCATCATCAAGCCCGCTTATAAATTATCCCATGTCTCTTCAGCTCTCAGTCCCAAAAGTCTAAAACAACTACTACTAGAATAAATCTACTAAGAATAACCTGTGCGTCCGTGAATAAAGTTACCAACTAGCCTCAAAACAATGTCAACCATGACTGGTAAGACTAATGCAAGTGCCAGGTACAGGTACAACTAAATCCAAAGTTGTCATTCCAACAAGCAAAAGAGATAAGACCAGGAAAAACAAATTACATAGATTTTAAAACTTACGTGTACCATCTTTATTCATTATGTGATAAATAATGCAATCTCAAAAAGTTAAATGCTTAGCGTACTACGTCAAAAGAACCTCTAACACGATATGTTAATCCGCTTTTTCGCTGCAGAAGAGTGATAATAAAATGGTGGTTTTCACAACTGGTGAGAATAGAACTTGCAAGTTGTTTCCAGACTTTAATTTTCTGCATTTAATTTTAAGTTTGTCAGCTTGGGTCTACATCAAATTGCTTAATTAAGCCTTTCCCCAGGAAACTATTACATGGCAGATTGTTGTACTTATTTTGTTTATTATCAGCAAATTTCAAAATTTAACTTTGATAATCTTTTTTTTTTAAGATTTATTTATTTATTATATAAGTATATCGTATTGTTCTAAGATAAGCACCAGAAGAGGGCACTGATTCTTTAGATGGTTAGATTACCGAAGGGTTGCTGGAATTGAACCTGAATTTCAAGAGCAGTTTGTGCTCATTGAGCCATCTCTCCAGTGCCTCAATCTTTTTTTTTTTTATTCTCGCATACAGCCTACCAGTTCCCTCCCTCAACTTTCCCTCTCCCCCAGATCCACTGCTCCTCCATTTCCCTTCAGAAAAGGGCAGGCCTCCCAGTAATACCAACTGAACTTGACATAATAAGATAGCAGTAAGACTAGGAACAAAGCCGCATTTCAAAGGTGAATGAAGCAACCCACTAGGGGATAAAGGGTCTCAAGTACAGGCAAGAAAATCAAAGATGCCACCTCTCACACTGTCAGAGCTCCACAAATACCCCAAGATAAATAACCCAGCACAAAGCAGAGGCACCACAGAGCAGAATTGCTGGAAAATCCTGTGATTGTTTTTCAGTTAGTTGTGAGCTCTGAGCCTGCCAGCTTGATTTTGGTCCATGTTCTCCGATGTCTCAAACCTTCTGACTCCAGTCCTCCCTCTTCTGAAGGGGTTGCTTCAATGCCAGTCTGTCCCTGTGTCGGCTCTCACCAGCCATGTTTCTGATAAGAAGCATGAAACCAACTAGGATTATGTCAGCATTAGTTTAGAATCATTTTATTGACTTTTTCAAGCATTGTTCAGTCAAGTTTGGTTCACTTTTATTCAGTTATTCAGCCCTTGCCCTGGTCGTTCTAGGAATGCCATAGAGCCTCCGCTGCTTGGGTCATTGGTTGCCACCACAATATTTACATGTGTTAAACTTTTACTTATCACTTAAAGTTTAAATATTCAAATCAGATTTAATAATCAAAGATCCACCACCATATGGTGTTTCTTTTAACCTTGGAGTGCATCCTTTCAATTTTTTATGCCAAATTATTTGAGTTTTCACATAGAATGCAAATTACTTGGATAAATTTAATAAATGAATAGTTTATTTTTACAAAATACTATCATTTTATTGTATAATATATTTTTATTATTTTTCCATTTCCATGGTGTGTCAGAACTCATACATGTATTGAGTGCCATTCCAAATAAAAGATTTTCAAGCCACCTTTCATGTGTTATAAACGTATTTTTATATACCACTAACTGTAACAAAGCTTTAATCATATGAGGAGTTACGTACAGTCAGAATTACCTTTCTGTCTGTGGGTGTAGTATCCATACCATTGCCTAACCTATGTAAAGTTCTGTTCAGCCCCATACAAAAACAATGCTATCCAGATTTAGTGGCTTATGTGCCCACAGTCCCAATTCTGTGAGGAGGCAGGTTGATAAGGAATTGGTGGCTTATCTCCAGCTGTATATTAATTTTTTTTTTCTTTTTCTTTTCGAGCTAGACCGAATCAGGGCCTTGCGCCATAGGCAAGTGCTTGTACACACCCAAAGCTAGCCTGGACTTACAGAGACCCTATCAAAATTTACTACCTTCCAGGTGTTTGTTTGTTTGTTTGTTTTAAATGAAAGATACAGTTGTCCTTCATTACAGCTCTCAAGTGTCTCATCATGGAAGTAGGAAATAGAAGAGAATGTCTAGAATGTCCTTGTATGTTTTCAAATGGTAATTGATAAAACCAATGGGACAGAAAAGACAAAAAAAAAGAACTAATAAAATTAAAATGCATGAGTATAAACGCCGTTTAAAAACATTTCTGTATTAATGTTGCCTGCCTGTTTATGTATACATGCTGCTTGAGTCAGAAAATTCAGGACACCACAGAAGACAGTGTCAGATTTTCAGAACTGGGGTTGCCAAGACTGTGGTGTTAGAAGCGCTTTTGTTCTGAAAAGAGCAACATAGTGTCAAGTATCATTGCGCCCATCTCTAACCCCCGGCTCTGGGTTTTAATGATGCTAAAGAACATTCCTTTGCATTCCCTCTCCTTCCCTCCAACCTCAGAAGCCTTCCATCTTGCCCTGTTCAGGGGCAAACACAGAAAACTAAATGTATACCAACCTAGTAAAAGCTTATTCACTAAAAACAGTGATGTTATCTGGGGAAAGAATCTGTTTCTTCAGGCGCATTCAGAAACTCAGCTGCAGGGGATCTACTTTCTCTCTATTCTCCATGAGAAGGTGTATGCACGGGCACAATAATGCAGCCAAAATGCAAAATAAAAGTAAATAAATGCATCTTTTTAAAAATAAAACTGTAAAGAGAGAGAAAAGCTGAAAGAAAATGGAGAAAGAAATAGACATGTCAACAAGAAGAGGTGTTCTATGGAGAGCCCATCCTTCACACTGTGTTACACCGTAGAGAGGGACACAAGCAAATAGCTCCTCCCGTCCGTTTTTATAGGACACAAATCCTGTGTGGAAGGATTCTGCTTTGTAACTTATTGACATTTCAAAAGTCTTTCCTAATGCCAATACGCTGATTGAGGTGACAGAGTTACAATCCCACATATTAATGGATGGTACTATATTGATCACAGCTATACCAGTGACCAATATAATCTCACCGCTTATTATTAACTTCATTCAAAAGTGAAAATAAGCATAGACTTAAACATGCTCAAAGTTCAGATGACTTATTAGGATCATAAAAAATAAGTTCACGAGTCTTTCATCGATCAGCTCTCACAATGACCACCCAAGTAAGCAGCTTTTATTTTGGTGAAGCACTATTTCAGGTACTAATTGATCTTTCTGTTCTTGATAGTTATGTTTGTTGTTCTTGTAGCAAGGGAAGGATAGTCTATCAGCATGTTTTAACCTCTTCAGTGGTTCTAGATATTGAATTGAACTTTCATGTTTGAAAAGTCTTTAAAGGCTTGATTGGGAGTAAATTTGTTAAATGTTGATACTTAAAATTAATATACATTGTTTCTAAATTGCCTTTATTCTTACTTAAAATGTACTTTCTTTTGATTACGTATCTTGCCTGTATAGATAGATATCTGTGTACACATGCATGCATGTGCTTGAAGAGGGTGATTGCTCTGAAATGAGTTACAGATGAAGTCAGGACACCACCATAAGGGTTCTGAACTGAACTTGGGTTCTATGGAAGAGCCAGTAGTGCCTAATGGCCATCTTCTCCAGTCTCTCTCAATTTTGCTCTTGATAGTGAAAAGTGCATGATTCCCAATGATAAGATGACTTGGGACCAACTTTCAAGAAGGTAGAATTTAAGCGTAAGGTGATCGATGCCTTCATCCCAAAGCATTTGAGGTAGAGGTAGCTGTATCTCTGAATTCAAGGCCAACCTGGTCTACATAGTGAGTTCAGATTGAGCCAGAGCTACATAGTAAAAATGCCATTATTGGGAGATAAAGAAGTAAACATAAATAAATGCAGTAATATCAGGAAATTTACTATAGATAATGAAAGTTATCCTTGAAAGAGGGGGTTTCTTCCTTAAAAGATGCATGAAGTTTGAGGTGGTGCCTGCCAGCTTTAATCCCAGGACTGAAGCAGAAGCAGGTGGATTCCCTGTGAGTTGGAGCTGCCTGATTTATATGAATTCCAGGAAGCCAGTCAGGTCTACACAGAGAAACTGTATCTCGAAAAAGAAAAAAGAAAAATCTAGAAAGACGCATAAGAAAACCACGATTGAAATATAAATAATTTTGAGTTTAGATTCAAACATTTTAATCCAAAAAGAAAGTTCTTCTAAGGAACAGAATTAATTTTACTTGAAAGACATTGAGAAAATCACATACTTTGGGTGAACTTCATGGGTTTGAAGATGAATTTGGAGGAGTAACAGGACTTGTAACATTGTAAAACCAGCAGAGTAGGTAAGGCTGTTGTTTTACTAATGAATTGGGCTACTAGAGAAACAGGGAAGCCATTAAGACATCAAGTTGCTCTTGCAGAGGCTCTAGGTCTGAATTCCCAGTGCGACAATGCAGACTGCAACCATTCATAATCCCAGTTTTAGGGAAATCCAATGTCTAACCTATGAAGCATCAGGCATGCAAGGGGAAATACATACACAGGAGGCAAAGCACTCATACAGGAAATAATGTGTCTTTACAAAAATGAAAGAACAGAGAGACTGAGATGGTCAGTGCAGAGCACTGTCTGCCTTCCCAGGGACCTGGGTTCAAATCCCACACACATGGCTGTCACACTAGTTTCAACTCCAACTCAGGGGATCTGCAAACCTCAATAACGGATATGTTTGAAGCCAAACAACATCAAAACATAAAAATAAAAAATAAAGTAATGAGCTCACAGAGACTAAGAGAGAAACCAAAGAGGCAGCAGGGTTAGACCCAGGCCTCTCACACATTTGTAGCAGATATGTTGGGTTGCTCTTCATGTGGGAACCTCTTACCAATTGTTGCAGAGGCTGTTCCTGGGACTTGTTGCCTGTCTTGGATCCATTTACCCTAGCTGGGCTGCCTGTCTGGCCTCAGGGAGAGAGTGACACACTGTCCTGCTGCCGATGCCCAGGGTGGGTTGGTACTCGATTGTAGTCTTCCCCTCTTCAGAGAAGGAGCACCTAGAGGGGAGGGAGTAAGAGGAGATAGAGGGGTAGGGATGGAGAGGAGGCCATCAGGGTGTGAATGAATGAAATGAATAAAATGAATGGAAAGTCGAATAAATTGCTATTAATTAAATATTTTAAAAGAAGCTCAATGAGCAAATAAAATAAAAATTCACAACAAAGCTTATGTGCTACCAAAATGGGCTGTGGAATCAAGGCTACATTTCAAACGTAATACTAGATAAGTTACTAAATACACATCAACCTTAGGGATTGGTCATAGTTTTTTTTTTAGAAGATATCTGAAAGCCCCAGCTTAATACACCCAATGCTATTTTAAATTATTAAATATTTAAAAATATCTGAAGTAATTTTTATTTAAGCCTTAGTAGCAAGAAAGTGACATAATAAGTGGGAAATCAGGGAATAAACAGTGCTTTGGAAGAGAAAAACATGATTTTGTTTAAGTTCTATATCACCTTATGTGTATAGCACCTAGTCTGCAAATATAAAACGGATATTAAGACCAGAGCTGTGATGAAACAGTCAGCTTATGTCACTACTAGCTTTTAGACTTAGAAAAATGTAAAGGTGTTCGGAGGCTGGGCAGGGCTCACACCATAATTCCAGCACTGGGGGAAAAGAAGCAGGAACATCCTGAGTTCAAGGTCCCACTGGGCTAATAGTGAGACCTCGTGTCAAGCAAACAAAAATGACAAGTAAAACATCACGTATGTATTCAGCTTTATTAACAGACTAATAATTATGTTTAAATTACTTTAAATGTACAGTCTCATATCTCCTCTGGGCTTTTTATTCTGACTAAATACACTAGATTATATGCTAAACAACTGAACCTTTTGTTTGTTGTTGTGTCCAAATACCTAGTAATTGGCATACAGAGAATATCCTTATTAGCTTTAAAAGAGATTTTGAAATCTTTCAGACTTATATTTCTTTTTTGTTGTTCTTGTTAGGTTATTGTTCCTGCTTTTTTTGACATATTTATCTTATGTATATGAATACATTCTCACTGTCTTCAGAGACACCAGAAGAGGCATCAGATCCTATTACAGATGGCCAGGAGCCACCATGTGGTTGCTGGGGATTGAAAACTCAGGACCTCTGGAAGGGCAACTATGCCTTAAATCCACTGAGCCATCTCCAGCCCTAATAGCCCAAATACTAAGCCAAGGCATGGAATCACCATGACGGTTGTTGTAATAGCTACAGTTGGTTTTCGGCTTTTGAGTCTCTGCGTGAACATTTTAGTAAACAAATTGAGAGTATAATTTAGAAAGCATCAAAAGATAACATAATTTAGCAGGGTAGGCTATTTTCTTGAGCATCTTTTTTCTAGGCCTAAACTCAGGGCCTGTATATGTAAAGTAATGCTTCCTAACCCTCTACCCTTTAAGAAACATATTAGACAGTTCATATTTGTAAATAAATTAAATAATGATGGCACATAAAAATAAAAAAATCAGGTTGCTATTGCAACAATGACTGAATTTATGCATGGATTTCCACATATGATCCTTGTCTTATTAGTCTCTCTTTCATAAGTATCACTCTAGTGTGCCTTAAATGTGACTTCCTAATGATATTTAACAGAATCAGAGGTTAAACACTTAAATCAACGTAAAACTCATACTTCGTTGTATGAAATGGTATGCATGTGTCTGTTCCTTTGAATTGGCATCCATGTGGGCCAGTAGGCTCTTCTATCATAGTGTGATTTCAAAATTAAATTGATAATAGTTCATGTATTGCATTTGTAAACAGAAAGCCTTCTCTGATTTCCAAACATTGAAAGAACCGAACTTCTGAATCCAATTTCTGAGTAAGTCTAATTTTATCTGCATAGTCTGATAGATTTAGCACTGTTGCAATTTTGGCACCTCACTGACAGAAATGAGAATATTAAAGTTTTTGCTTTTGTTTTAAGTGGCTCGTCAAATAGATTCCTGTGAAGCTCGTAGTAACCTGGTTCAAGACACGTTGAATTTCCAAGTTCAAAGTTCTTTGCATTTGCTCTCCCAAATACAGTTTCCTAAGTTCAAGTTCTGAGGTATTTTCACAGGCCGGAAATTCCCAACACGAGCCTCGCCTCCAGCTTTTCCCAGCTGACAGCAGTAGATCTTTACTTCACCTCGTGTCAGGTTGCTTATTCACATGCTTTTCTTCTCCACTGCCTCTGGAAGAAACCTTAGTGCTGAGTTCATTCTTGCTTCTTTCAGATAATTCAGATTTCTTTCTGCTGTACTGGCCTTTCAGAATATTATATGTCAAATGGTATAGCTTGTCTGCTTTTCTCTGTTTTGTTTGCTTTAATTTTATAAGTCTTGTAGTCAAATAGCTTTTTCCCTTCATTCTTTGTCACATTCATTTTTTCAGATGCAAAGGCAACATAGACAACATTTCTAAAAATTGACAGTGTCCCCTTCAATGGACACAACTGAATGCCTGGTCTCTCTTTCCCAGGAATGTGATTTGGATCAGAGACTGTTTCACTGCATGCCTTAGATTTTATCAGTTCTTAGGCAGAGTCCTTTCCTACCTGATCATTCTCTACAAGGCTGATAGTGATATTGGCCATTGATGCCTACAAGGTGCACCAAATAGATTTGAGCACAACTTCCTCTCTGAGAGGGCTTTGTTTGCGTAAGCTTATGAGCTTTTTTCTAATCCTGAAAGCCCAAATGAGTATAAGAATTTATTTTTGAAAAACAACTGTGAAGTTTATATTCCAAAGTAACAGTTATTTGTATCATTTAAAGTTTAGCCATTACTCATCAATTCTCAACAATTAGTGTTTACTAATTTTGAAAAATTGTTCTTAATAGCCTACTTTTTATCATTCTTCCAAATTCTATTATCTACATTTTGTAATTTCTGAATTCTTTTTTTGTGTGTTTGCTTAAAATGGTGGAAATTTTTGAAACTCACTACATATTTCATGCAGCTACCTATTGTTAGTTTTTTTTTTTTTTTTTTTTGAGGCATGATCTCTATTATATAGGCCCTGCTATCCTGATACTCACCAGGTAGACTAGGCTGACCTTGAACTATGGATTTCTGCCTGCCTCTTCCTCCCAAATGCTGGATTTAAAGGCAGGAGTAAAATTGTTCAGTTCATTAAACATTAATATATTTCTCTATCTTTGGGACTATCGCAATATCTTATGGTCAGGAATTCAAGACAAAGAACAAAGACTACCATAGATCTTAAAAGAAGTTTTAAGTTACATCGCTATTAACTTAGAAATTACCTTTAGCTATTAATGTAATTCCTTATTAAATATAATATATTCAAACTATTAAACTAAAAATGCAATTTAAGCTTGCCCACAAATATATAGAGATGATATTTTTATTTTTGGTTGTTTTTGTTTATTGGTTACATCAATATAGATTTTTCTTGAAGTTTGTATTTCTTATTTTTTTAATAAAATTTAGCTAGAACACTCTTTGGGAAATTATTTTTGGTCAGTCAAATTATATAAAAACTTGTAGATTGTATCATCCATCATGCTTCTTTCTGGGTTAGGGGATTTAGTTTGCGGTAGAGCGCCAGTCTAGGAAGCGCAAGGCCCTGGGTTCGTCTCAGCTCAAAAAAAAAAAGAAAAGAAAAAATTGCTTCCTTCTCACGGAAGACTGCTCTGCTTTAATTAGTTGAGATCTTATCAACACATTCGGTTCTGTTTCCTTACACACTTCAAAAAGTTCACTATTTATTTTACTAATGGGAACTATTTTATGTTATAAAAGAGCGGCTGAAGAGATGGCTTAGGCTGGTAAGAACATTGGCTGCTCTTCCAGAAGACGAGGTTCAGCCTGTGCACCCATAGTAGCTCACAACCATCTGCAACTTGTGCCAGGATTCACATCTCTATTCCTGGCCTTTACGCACTATACACATGTGGTGAAGGTTAGACGTACTGGCATGGCAGATGTGGCCACAAGAAAAACACCTGTACACATAAACATAAAAAGTCAAAGAAATTGAAAACCCTAGGTTTTCATGTAGCCCTGGCTGGTTCCTGGAACTTGCTGTGTAGACCAGACTGGATCAGTCTCACAGAGATTCACTTGCCTCTGCCTCCTGACGCTGAGTTTAAAGGCCTGTGTCACCACAACTGGACTAAAGAAAAAGCTAGCAAAACATTTGTTTTCTTACTTAATGATGGAAGAGCAGAGTTCTCCAGTCCCACTAATAGAGGGTTTTATCTGTTAGTCAGTTGTTTTATGCTGTTTTACTAAGTCAGATCTACACGACTGTACTTTGAAAACATACCAAAGCTATCAGTCACTTGTTATGGTATATTCTTGCTATCATAAGGTTAATTTCTCATTCAATACTGCTATCAATGGTTTAAATTTTGGGGGGATTGGCTTATTTGAAGTAGTATTGGTGTTACTCAGTTTTAATTTACATCAACTCTGTATTTTTTTTGTCAGTTACCATTTTTCCATTCAATTCTTTTAAAACATTCCCATTTTTAAACAGTATTGATGAAATCCCAATTGTTAAGTGTTAAACTTTTACCAAGACAACTTTTCTAGCATTAGTAGAAAATGTCCTTGATGTAGTGGTGTTAAGTCATGGAATATGGTTTTCCGCTACGTATGGGACCTTGTTTCAAAAGTTCTGCATTCAAACATTTTTAACTTTTCTTTACATTTCAGGCAACCGCCTGCTTACTTATAGAAGTTTTCCTTGCAGTAAAGATTTTATCCTGATGCTCTCCTTTTCTTCAGGACTATTCTGGTTTTCATTTCCATATAGCTATTATGCAGAAAACCGCATAGTGGCTTCTTCCCAATTGGAAAGTACAACTGTTTTACTTTCAGTTCATTACCATTATTAGAATAATAATCATGAAGATGGGGGGCTAGCACCTTAGTCCAAGCACCAGGAGGACAGGTCTCTGAGTTCAAGGCCATGTGTTTACAGAGCAAGTTCCAGGACAGCTAGGGAAGCAGTGAAACCCTATTCCTAACAATATAACACACACACACAATAGTAATAGTAATAGGCCACACTATTAAACAACAGAGACTTCTTAGTTTGGCCCCCCATTTTGATACTGCTAAGAAGTTGACCTTCTGATTTGTCTACAAACCTTTATTGAGAACTTTCTGATTGCTGCCCTATTGCTACTGCTACGCTTATTAACTGTAAGTTTCAATTATTGAAATCACTACCCTTGAGAAATTTGTATTTCGATAGTGGGGGCAGACACAGAAAATAAATAAATAAGAAGTCTTAGATGCTTGAAAGAAGAAATTCAACACTTTCCTAAAAATACCTAACAGCCCATAAATGGTTATAAGAATTGATACAAGGATTGTAGATGAAAAAGCCTAAAGCAGTAAATGAAGCTGGAGTGATGTGATGTCATGACTGGGAGAGAAGCCACTAATCTGGATGTCTAATATAAATTAGGACTACAAAGATGCATTGTGTGTGGTTGTATATAATGAAACTATGACATGAACTGAGATGGCTTGCTTACTTCAGCTAGGCTTACTCACAGTTTGACACAACACTATGGCAGTTCTCCCAGTAATTTTGACTCTGGGCAGTGTTAGAACATGCTTTTAATCCCAGCATTCTGGAGGCAGAGGCAGGCAGATTCCCTGAGTTTGAAACCAGCCTGATTCACAGAGCAAAGTTCCAGGGTAGCCAGGGCTGTTAAGTGAGAAATTGCCCTGAAAACAAAGTATAACACAAACAAGTGATGGTGAAAATGTAAACATTGAATAAATCAGTCAATAATCGAATACTGTTTCTCAAAAGAAGTGGGGACAGGGTTCAGCAGTAAGGGCATCGGGTTGCCTTTCAGAGGATTAGGGTTCACACCCAAAAGCAGCAACAGGTTGGGGATTTAGCTCAGTGGTAGAGCGCTGTTTCAGGAAGCAAGAAGGCCCTGTCTGTCCTCAGTCAAATGTCTGCCCTGCTAATCACACACACTGTCTTGTTTTTGATAAGACAAATTTGTCAGTTTGCATTTGCCTGGAATTTACTATGTAGTAGTTCACCAGAAACCTCCCAAGTCGGCCTGAACTGTTTCACTGTAATCTTTTTTGAAAACAATGTTTTGAAATATCAGTATGTCAGTCAAAGTCTATTTATCTCATTCTTCAATTCCATGGTCCTGCTCTGGAACTGCATCTGAACATAACCTGTCTCCACCAGTGATCACATCTCACCACGATCTTCAAGGACAACTGGTCAGAACCTTGGCCAAATATTGCAGTTGTTGGTGCCTGAAGTTCTGAACATGGTCACACACACACTGGAATCTGCCCATCTTAATCCACCTGGGAGGCAGCCCACAGTCAGATTCTGGTGACGCACACTGCAAACCCACACTCTCTCAGTAATCGTGACACCTTACTAATAATCCAAATGCTCTCACAGATTGTAATCCCAGCTCACTTCCAAAGGTTTCTTTCCTGCTCAGGTCCAATCAAGCTGGCTCAAGCAGCTCCAAGCGCCCCAACCAGCGATCTTCCTGGCCGATTCTGAGTTCAGCAAGCAAGTTGGGCCAGTCTGGGCCATGACAGCCTGCTTCTCCATCAGAAATTGTTTAATCAATTACTGAGTTCTCATTTATTTATTTCATTTATTTATTTATTTATCTATTTATTTGATTTATATTATCCACCACCATTGTCCCACCTGGTGCTGGAATCACGCCACCATGCCTGTTTTCCAGCCTTCTGTTATGTAAAGATACTCACTGCCCTCATTTTTCTTCTGCATCTTGCTCACCTTTGAACATTGTTCTTCTTCATCTCTGATCTTATGAAGCTTTCATATCTGAATCTGGGCCTCAGCCACCATGGCGGCCTTCCACTCTGAACTGCACTGAGTCCACCCTGATCCCACCTTCGTCGCCAGAACTGGCCTCCTGCCACCCTCCTGCCTTCCCCCTCCCAGCATGCTCACTGGCTCAGTCCCCAGGTTGCCATCTGGAAAAACTCCCACATAGTCGAATAGTTAAATGTTTTGCTGAGTTTTCAGCTAGAAATAGTCTAGTCTACTGCTTTTCAGCTTCTTTGTTTAAGCCACAGAGGAAAAGCAGACCCATACAGTATCAAAATAAAACAAATTAATTGATGTCTCTATTTTGCAGCAAAAAGCTGCTTCTCATGTATCATCTCATTAATATCCTAGCACCAGAAAGTTCGTGTTCTATTCTAGAAGGAGGAGAGTGAGGCTCAGCTAAGAATTGATCATTGACTGTCATTTACTCAGCTATCAACTAGAGCCGAATGCTGTCTTTCCAGCTGGGCCATGTGGACTAGTGGTACTGCCGGTAGATTCACGTGTCCAAGCTCAAGTAAAGACTGCACAGCTGGTATTCTGTCCTTGTGGAATCAAACAAACTGAACAAAATATTTGTAGTAAAAGCAGGGACTGAGGGCATAGCTCTGTTAGTAAAGTGTTTGCCTTGCAAGAATGAGGCTCCAGAGTTCAACTTCTACTGCCACATAATCCTGGACCCAGTGGAACATCCCAAAATCCACCACCTAGGAAATAAGCAGGAAAATCAGAAATTCAAGGTTATCTTATTGCAAGGTGAGTCCAAGGCAGGCCAGTTCAAGCTTATATGAGATCTTAGTTCTAAAAACAACACAACACAACACACACACACACACACACACACACACACATTGTCATTACGCATCACACACATATAAAAGTATACATATGGTGTAGTGCTGTACATGTATATTATATGTGAATACATCTACCCTAAATATATAGGAGATTTTTTCATGGACCCAAGTTAACACGTTAAATCAAGTATTTTGATCATTTGCATTGTATCAAATATTTCAAGATAATTTAAAATATGTAAGAGGGGCGCAGAGTAAGGGGTATTAAGGTAAAACAGTACAGTACTTTATAGAGGGCATTTGAGCTTCATGATGGGCATCTGGGGTTCTGAATCTGTATTAGTAAGACATGTACAACCAAGGAACGCCACTAAAGCACTGCACAATTGCTTGCTCACATTTTCTTCAGATGGGACGCTAAACAAACCCCAATAACTAAAGCAGGAGATTTGACAGAGATTTGCACTGCAGTTGGTTTGACGCCACTGTACCTTTGGCCCCTCTGAGACTGATGAGGATCGGGCACACATAGCTAAGGGACGAAACTTCCTACCATGTCTACTAGGAAGGACAGAGAGGGAGCATCTACGTCACTTCCTAACAAGGATGAAAAGGATTGTGAGGATGTCGGGACTGGGAAACCTGATCCTGACAGAGAGCCCATTCCATGTGTCCAGTGAGCCTGTCTGATGTAGAGGCCCTTTCTAAAGGCATTTGAAGCCATACTGTTCTATTTTCTCTTGGTGTACCCCCCCTTCCCAGGCTTTCATCATGAAGGGGAAATTCAAAACTTTGGATGTGATTTCTATAGAGCAGGGAGGGAGAAATAACTATCCCTGAACTACAACCTCTGAATGAAAGAAAACAAGATTTTCTTTGTAGCTTTGAAAGGCAGAGGAGGTTCAACAGAGAGACTCTCCCTACAGTTTCTATGAATGACTGAGTGGCGCACACAATTAGGACGCTGGAAAAACAAACAGCCAACCATACTCAAACACCCTACACATTTCCCACCCATCCTGGAGGGTATTTTTAGAATTCTGAGCTCATGGTGTTAAAACATCTGCCACACGCCTGAGGGCGTTAAATTCAACCGCTCAGAGGCAAGAGAGTTAAGACACTACTGGAGACTGGAAATTGGAAAGTGGAGATCAGGAGCCAAAGTGGGAAATGATATTCTTCAGGACTTGGTCTGTTTTCTCCTGACCTTTCATCCCTCCCCATCCGCCTCTTGTTCTTCCTGTTCCAGAGCACCAGAGGTAGAAGGGAATAAAAAAAAATGTCTCTTCTTACAAGAAAAAACAAGCCTTTGAGGATTTTTTTGCTTTTATGTGAAAATCAGATACTTTCTCTGAAATGGCTTGCAGATACCTGAGCTGTCCAACTGCTGGGAGTTCTAGGCGGCTCAGGCTTGTTCTGCTTTTTGATCACCACTCGCCCTCAATGATACTTACAATCAATGCTGAGGAAATACTGCCAAGTTCAGTCAGCAAGACCAGCAGCACTCCGAGGACAGAGCAGTCAATACATGTATTCTCTGGTATGATGTAGACTCAAAGTAAAATTCCTAAGAAAAGAGGTGCAGCAAGTTAGGACATGTGTGCAGGTGTGTGTGCTGGCTGGCAAGTGTTACTGAAGAGATGGTTCAACATTCAAGAGCACTGGCTGCTCTTCCAGAGGTCCGTTTGCTCCATCAACTTCTATGGTGACTGAGGAGCCATTTGTGATTCTAGCTCCAGAGAACCGGCCTCTTTTCTGGCTTTGCAGCCACTGCATGTACCGTGGTGCACACGGCTTTATGCAGACAAAAACTCATACACATAAAATACAAATAAGTAAATAAATAAATAAATAGTCTTTTAAATATTTAGCAGTAAAATGTTTAGGCGGCATGGTGGCATAAACCTCCTTAATCCCAGCCTTGGGAGGCAGAGGCAGGCTAATAATCTGAGTTCAGGCCCTGGTTTACAGAGTGTGTTCCAGGACAATAGGGCTGCATGAGAGACCCTGTCTCAGAAAAATTGCCACCTTCCCCCACCCCATCCCCAAATTGAGAACAATGGTGGAGGCACAAGCTGAATCTTCACAATGGATGAGATTGGGATCAGGAAGTGGAGGCCACCAGACACACCTCGGGCTGATGAACTGAAGATGCACAGAGAAAGACGGCTTATAGCTTCAACATAGGCTGAAATAGATCAAATTAAGACCAACTGAAATACTTGATTTGACACCATGCACTTAGAGGCCACCACACTTCCGGAAGAGGCGGATGGCAGGGGATTAGTGGCTATGGGATGCAGCACTAGGGACAATGGGAGGGAGACATCCAGAAACCTAATGACTACTGGGGTTCTACTAATAGGGAGAGGGGAGAGCCTGGAACCCAGGGTCCATGAAAATCCAAACGGAAATGAGGGTAAATGTCCCCAGCAGCCCAACACTGCGTAGCTGAGACAGACAGTCTGAGGCCGTCAGGCCAGGCTATAAGTGAGCTCGTCAAATAGAAAAATTCAAATAGAAGATATAAAAAAGAAAGCCTAATAAAAGATCTCAGAGGGTGGAAGTGTTGAGAGCTCTGGACAATGGAAACTGATACTGAATGATATTCGTAAGATCTTTCAGTCGGCAAAGAGTCATTTCTGTTCCAAAGATTATACTCACTGACTGCTAATTCCACATAAAGACTATATCTTCATGTGAAAGTTTATAGTAAGAAACATTTTGTTTCTTAGAAGAGAATTTTATAGGGTCTTGAGATCAATATTCTGATCATGAATATCTGTTGCCCCAGACATGCCAAACATGCCAGACATGCCTCAGACATTCATAAGCAAAACAAAATTGGACTTGAATATATGCTAGACTCAGAGTAATCCCCTGGGAACTATGCTTCTGTATACATTGATACAGATTTCTTCATAAAGTTGCCTTATCCCAAAAAGCCAAGATGGAAGAAATAAGAATTCTAGAATTATCTTTTACATAACAAAAGTGATACCAAAAGAAATTGAAAAACAGGCATGGTGGTTAAATGTAATTCCAGCACCAGTGGCTGAGACAGGACAATCGCAGGAATTTGAGATTCATATAAATAAATAAATAAATAAATAAATAAATAAATAAATAAGCACCAATGTGATTTAACACTAATTCTCATTTTTCTGATGGGAGGAAAGCAGGCTGTCATATAGCCCAGGCTAGCCTCCAACTGCTTTGTAGCTACAGTTGACCCAGTTTTTCCTATAATGCAAAAGTGTTGCATGCCTATAAACCAATCCAAGACCAGAAAGGTCAGCCAGAGATCACTTAGTTTGTGCTATTGGCTATAGCTAGCAACTGGAAGCCAGCTTGATGTGTAGCACAAGACCTTGTCTCAAACAATGGCAGGAAAACAAAGAAATAACATGTCCTGTTTTCAAGTAGCCATTACCTCCTTTCTGATATGCTACACCTAAACTTTTCACAAATACTTTTATGTTGTATGTTTTTAAAATTTGAGGTCTCATCATATGAAGATTTAATTGGTTAAAATTAAGTAATAATCAATTCTGGAAATGTTCTTGAAGTGTTTTCTCTCTTTCACTTGTCTCTTTGGTCTTTAAGACAGAGTTTTATTGCTGTAGCCCAGGCTGGTCTTGAACTGTCATCTTTTTGCCATCCTTGTGGATTGCAGGAATTGCTGGAAGTCGCAGGTAACCTCGGGGCAAATATTACTGTGGAGTATAAGAATTCTCTTCTAGCAAATGTTTGCCTTCAGAGCAGTGACACTGTGATGAAGATATTTTCACAGACTCTGAGGGGCATCTCTCCAATGTTCGTCGATTCTGAAAGTAGACCCAGGTCTGTTGCCAGAGCATTTTTTTAAGATTATTGTAAATTGGTTACATTGCTCCAGAAAATTTGGACCAATCTAAAATTATTTTTATTAATTTTAAAAAAGATTCATTATTTTATGTGTGAATGTTTTGTTTGCACATGTGAAGTGCACTGTGTAAGCTCTGGGGCTAGTCAAGGTCAGAAGAGTTCATCCAATCCCTTGGGACTGTAGTTACAGGCAGTTGTGAGTTAGTTACCACAGGCTCTAGGAATCAAACTTGGGGGACTTCTCTTCAATAAGTGCTATTAACTCCCTGAGCCAGCTCTCCAGCTCTTGTGTACTATTTTATACTACAATCCTTAAACTTACTACAGTATTTCCACCTCCAGAAACAAATAACAAACACATTCAGAAAAGTAAAACTTCTGGGGTCCATACTGCCAATCTGCTGCTAAAGTACTTGTTATATTAATTTATAACCCCATTTTTTAATCCTTTAAAGAATAGGTATTGTTTTATTTTGAGACAGGGTTTCTGTGTGGGCCCCTGATTGTTCTGGAACTCAGTAGACTCAGGCTACCTCAACTCACAGAGATTCATCCATCTCTGCCTTCCCCGTATAGGATTAAAGAGGTGCCACCACCGTTCAGCTCAGATTCATGCTTTTTTTCTTTCACTTGTTCCCTTCAATTTTACATATGGGTTTTTGTTGTAGGCTCGTGTGGGACAGCAGGACAAGAACGCCTGTGAAAAAGTATGCTTGAGCATTATTACCGCAATGTGCATGCAGTGGTTCTTTTGTCTATGACGCTACCAAGATGTCTCCCCACCAACTTAAAAATGTGGATCCAGGAATGCAATGGGCATGCTGTAGCTCTCGCTAGTCCCAAAGGTGCTTGTGGGTATCAGCGTGACTTGAGGAACAGATCCAGGTACCCTCCTAACTAGCTCCTGAAATTTGGTTGGATGCCACATGCTCTTTTATTTGAGACAGGCCAAGGACCCTGTAAGAAACAGAGTCAATCTTCATGTGCCATTGACTGAAGGCTCCAAACCTCTTGTACCGTGGATGCTGAGAGGCAGTAAAGGAAAGGTGCAGACACTGAGTTCCCACAGGAAGCTGTAATGCAAACTCTGTCCTTGTTGAAACCAAATGGTAAAAAATACTCTTGTAAATCATAATTGAGTTTTTTTCTTCCCCTTTTTTCTGTGCTCGTATAATGCTCACACCTGCTTGTTTTACATACAAATCACACATCAAAATAAAATTTGTATAGATTATCACGTGGCTTGAGTCTTATTTCCAGGTCTTTCTTCCAAGGTCTAAGCCAGGACCTCACTCCATTGGGGTCAAAGAGCTCTATCCCTGAGCTCCATCCCCACCCATAGAGGGTTTTTTTTTTTTTTTTTACAGTCAAGTCTTTTGTTTGTCTGTTTGCATGTTTGTTAGTCTCAAAGACAGGTGTTTCTTTGGCATAGTCCTGACTGTCCTTGGAACTCAGTTTGTAGATGGCTGGTCTCCCAAATTCAGAGATCCTCGCTTCTGCCTCCCAAGTGTTGGAGATTAAAGATGGGCGCCACCCTGAAGTCTTAGGAGAGCTAAGTGGATTAATGCTCTCATTTCTGAGGTACAGCCTTGATGTTTTGCTTCCTTTTCTAAAATAAAAACAGGCTGCGCCACAGTCCTAGTGCTCCTCAAAAATTCTATCTCTGTTACATTTATCATGAGAAGGTGATGTTGCTCCCTGTCAGTCTTACTGATACTATAAAAAGAATGCCATGGAATATGTGTGTTCCAGGAAGACACATCCTGTCCAAAGGTCTCTACACCCCTAATTTCATAGAACAATGTAATTTACTGAGAAAAGCATCCAACAATGGGGCTGGTGAGATGGCAGTGATTGTGCACACTGCTGTTCTTGCTGAGGCTGCTCAATTCTAGCATCTAGCCGCCATGGCTCACGGACAGTCTGAAAATTCAGCTCATGAATCATGCCCAGTTCTGATCTCCTCTGGCTCTTGCAGCATTCCAGGCAAAACACCACATGCATAAAATAAATCTTACAAACAACACAATTAGCAGGGTAGTGCAGTGAACACCCCGACCCAGCACCGGGAGGCAGAGTCAGGTAGATCCCGTGGTTCTATATAGAGCAAGTTCCAAATAGGTTAGGCTGTTACCCAGAGAACCTTAAACAAAAACCATTAAAAAAATAATTAGACAGCAGTGAGTATAAGGTTATGTTGTAAAATATAGAATAACAAAATTAAATAGTGTGACTTCCTAGAAAAAAATAACTGTATTTATCATTTTTCATTTGATTAATTTATTTACGTGTTTAGTGTGACGAAGCATAATAGTGGCTGTGTGTGTCACAGGATGGACTGCAGACTGATTGTCTCCCTTCCACCATGTGGGTTCCAGGGTCTGAACTGGTCATCAGACGCAGCAACAACATCTTTACCCAATGAGCAATCTTTTCGTCCATGAATGTATTTTATGTTAACAAAATAAAAGTGTGCTCCTTTTGGGAAGGCCAGTTTACACCTTGAACTACTCACGCTTTCTCAAGGGTCCAGCATGATTCATGGTGAAACCACTGTTTAACCCAACCTTGCTGCTCCATGCCCTAAGGGCTGTGCAGTGGGTGGAGGACTGAATGAAATATCTCATTAGGGACTTTCTTGAATTAGTGTCTCAAATGCTGCTTCATGCTTCCTGTGGAAACTCAATTACTTACAGTACAGATTTCCAACCCTGCTTATCCAGAAGCTCTCAGCGGGCTTCTAGGATTTTAATTTTTAAAATGTTCTACAGGATGATTCTGTAGCCTCTATGCCTCTCTGTGTACCTTTTCTCTAAGCTTTCTGGACAAGCTCTAAAAGGAGACGCTGTCTTTCCTGGCTAACATTGAAGCCAGCTATGGAACAACAGGAGACACCTAGGGTTTCTAGGAACTCAACTGGAAGCACCTGTGCCTCAAGCAACAAAATGAAACATGGCTCATGCCCATTGTCTCAGTGCCTTTGCCTGAAACTTAGTAGGTAAGAGCCTCTTAGCTTCAAGAGACTTGGGAAGACTAATCCTGAGTATAACACTTGCAATTGAGAGCCACTGCATGTGAGACAAATTGGATTTAGGGGAGACTCACAACTAGCACACGCTCCCCTGCTGGTGTGAAGTTAGCAGGAATGCAGCAAAGGGTCTATGGTTCCTGAATAGTTCCTGAATATTTGTCACCCTGCAGGAACAACAAACTAGTCCCAACTCAGGCACTTAGGACAGAAGCTAGGGAGGCTCTACAAAAGGAAATACTGAAGGTGTCCTGATTACTCCTCACAGCCTGCTCTGGTTTCACTCTCCCAGGGGAAGCCAGGAACCTGCTATGTTAAGAACACCAGACAGAAAGCAGCGGAATAGACAAGTGGGGAGACAAGAGCAGCAGCACTTCACCTGTGTGTGGAGGATTCTAAATAGGTGCAAAACAAGTATATTGATTGTCTTTTTGGAGTCGGTGTCTCCACTATGTAGCCTGTATTTCCAGGATCTCATGTATGAATGCTGAACTGAACAAGAATGAACTTTAGGGCTGCCTTGATTCTGGGGTTGGTAATTATTTCTTTCCAAATGCGTCAGGACTTTGCATTTAATCTTAGATGACTGTAAAATAGCTTTAGTGAATCAAGGTAAGAAACCTGGCTAACTTGAGCTCACTTACCAACCCCTATATGGAAATTAAGAGACTTAAGTAGCAATACACTCTTTAATCCCAGCATTCAGTGGCAGAGGTAAGAGGTAAGCAGAGCTTTGAATTCCAGGCCATCCTGGTCTATGAGAGTGAGTTCCAGCCAGGGATACCTGTAGAACCTTGTCCTGATAAGCCAAAAAATAAAAAGATAAAACCAAAATCAAATAGGTAGTCATTCCAGTATTGTCCTGTGTATCTTCCAGGACCTTCCAACTGAATGAACTGTGACAAAGAGGTTAATAGTCTCATTCTTCATTTGTGTGTAAACCCCGCAAGATCAAGGAAACCTAATTCCATAAGAACCAATGGACAAGATCAGTTCTTGGCTGGCATCTCTGTCAAGATCATTGATTTTTTTCAATTAATTTACATGCAAGGAAAATGTTCACAACATTGATTCTGAAGAAGACCAGAGCATGATGCATTCATACTTTTAGGTCAAGGACAATAAATCCACAAAAGTAATGGGCATGACAATTTTTGTTATCTAACTAGGTGTAAATGTAAGGTTGTCCTTACAGATCCGTGGTGGGGACAGTCACTGGAAGATAAGGGTTATATTATTCAAGGTCACTTCGTAGCCTTAATGACCAGTCTCTGTGACCAAGGCCTTTCCCAGCTTTGCATGTGTGTGAAGTGCCATCCCTCCCTGAAAGAACCACAAAGTAACTTGCTGTATGTTGAAAGTGCAGGCCAAATGGCTCTTTCTCCAAGTTACACGTCTTCTGACTTAAAATAACTAAATGACCAGTCTATTGATGAGATGGTAATTGTTTAAGATTAACCTACTGCTTGCTTTCATGTTTCTCATCAAATGACAGCTATTAGACTATTATTTTTGGCTTTGAATCAGTATGTCCCTGTGGCGATGCTGTCTAGAAGCTCTTAATACTACAACAGCTAGTTGAAACTCTCAATCTCTGCCTCAGTCTCACACTAGGATGACAGCGCCGTAATACCAATTTCATGGAAGGTGTAGGTGAGTGTGGTAGAGCACTAGCTCAGCATGCATGAAGTCCCCAGTTCCATTTCTAGCACTATCACAAAAAAAAAAATCAAACAAAACGTAACACCCAACCTCCCTGCCCCCAACCCTCTCAAAACTTCAGTAGTAGGAAACAGATCTGATTTTTACTAAAAATGAGTGTAAGGAAAAATATGTATCATGCCAATGTCGGTATTTCCGATGAACTTACTTCCAGTAGTATATAACCTAGTGTCTTCATCTGTAAAAACAGCATGGAAATCTTTTGTTCAGAATTTTGAAAATTCAGGAAGATAACATAAATAGAATGTAATTCTTTGATAGGTATTTGTATATTGTATTTTCCACATGTTGTTGTGTGTTGTTACATCTGAGGGTATCTCTCAGCTTGGCTGCCTGGAATCATATGTTATGGTCCAGCTGGCTGCATCAAACTCATAGATCTGCCTGCCCTTCCACGCCCAGTGTTGGGATTGAAGGCTCTGCCCATTACCACCTGGCTCTAAATCAACTTACAAATTGTTTCAGGAAGGAAGGAGGGTGGGGGACTGGGAGGAGAGACGAGCGGGCCAAAATGGAGATGGAAGTGAATAAATAACTTAGTCAATAAAAATATTTGAAGATTGTCTTTAGGGCATTTGATCCAACCAAGAGAAGTTAACCAATAAATAGAGTACCATTTACTAACAATTATGCTCAGAGGCTCCTCTGAAAAAATTGGTTAAGAGTAATATCTCATTCTGGCTATGAGATGATCAGCCAACAAAGGTGCCCAATACAAACCTGAGTTTGATTCATAGAACCCACATGGTAGGAGAACAGACTTCCTAAAGTATCTTTCATTGCACATATGAACTATAGCATGCACAATTCCTATTAGTCATTACAAAACCATAATTACTAAATAAATGTAATAAAATTAAACAAACCCCTTCCTAATGGATCATGCTATAATTTATCTCACAGATAGGTTATGATGAAAATCCAGTGAATTATTGAAGGAAATGGGAGATCATGGTAAAGAAATCAATTTAGACATACTTTTATTAATTTCAAAACAAGATATTTTATTATTGACATAAATATGTTTTCAAAAAATTAAAAAGCACAAGAAGCAAGACTTTGGAAGTGAATCTCTGTAGTGTTTCTAAATAAAAAAATGTTGGGATAGGGATTGCAATGACAGTACAGACTAGCCCTCCTCAAACTATCCTGCCCAGTTTCACTAATTGAGATTACAGGTGTTTACCATTTTCGGCCAAAATCCTTCTGTTAATGGATTCCAAGGCATTTCTTGCCCACATGCCTAGCAATCCCAACACTTCTGGAGGTTGAGGCTAGAGGATGAAGACTTGAGGTCAAGCTAGCAGTGGTGGCACACACCTTAAATCTCACCACCAGGAAGCAGAGTGGTGGATCTCTGTGAGTTCAAGGCCACGTTTTGCAGAGGAGTCTGCAGGACAGCCTGTACAGAGGAGTTCCAGGATGCCAGGCTCCAATGAGAAACACTGTGTCAAGTAATAAACTACCACCTGCTCACCAAACCCAAAACCAAGGAAACAACAACAAAAAGGTTTGAGGTCAAAGCTCTGCTAGGTGCCTGCTATGTAACTTACTGGTAGTGTAAGCTAGTGCCTTGGGTTCAATCTCAAACATCTCTCCAAAAAGCATTTTTTCCTAAAAATGTAGAGGAAGGTTTTCCAATTGAGATAGGATTCTATAGTGCTTCACAGGTAGTATCATCTTAGTTTTTAGATATACACCTTCAATCTGGCCATTTAGTGAAGAGGCATATATTTTGAATTCAAGGCTGTAATGTTTCCACATAGCAAAATTCAGGCCATCTAGGGCTACAGACTAAGTTTGTCTTATCTCATCCCATTCCAAAAACCTAAACCAAACTAAACTAAACCAAAAACAAATCCACACAAACAAAATCTCCACTAGTCAAGGTAGGCCCAAGACTCAGAAAGACAAAACATACAGTGAATAGTTACAGTGCTGATGACCCAAGATTTCATGAACAACACACACCAGCTTCCTATGAATTATTAGTAGTGACAGTTAACATGAAATGCATTATTTCAAGGCTGTTCTCAAGTTTTGTTTGTTTGTTTGTTGTTGTTTTGTTTTTTTGTTTTTTCTGGGGTTGTAATCAACTATGTAATCTTGCGCTCCTAGGTGTTAGCCTACCACTGAGCAAACTCAACCCCAAGGCTGTTCTTAAACACACACCTATTACATGATAAGTGAGAGGCTCAGACCTGCATGCTCTTCGGGTTTTGTTTTATGTATGGTTGCTTCTCCATGTCTGTTCATCACAGGCCTGTAGTGCTCATGGAGGACAGAATGAGATATCTTCTTGGTTACAGATGAAGGCTGCTTTTGTTGCATTTTTTTTGGTTTTTTCGAGCTGGGGACCGAACTCAGGGCCTTATGCCTAGGCAAGCTTCACCACTGAGTCATAAATCCCAACCTATTATGCTTGGGTGTGGGAAATTGAACCTTGTCTCAAAGAGCAGCCAGTGCCCTACCTGCTGAACCTCAATCCCACTTCTTTGAGGAAATTAAATCTTGTTCAGTTATTGACTGATTTGTTCAATGTTTGCATTTCTGTCACTTGTTTGGTAATTTTATACTTCAGAAGGTTTTCAAGACAATTTCTCTCTTTAACAGCCCTGGCTACCCTGGAAGGTGTCTCCAGCCCAGGCTGGCTCAAACTCAAGAGATCTGGCCTGCCTCTGCCTCCGAATGCTGATTAAAGCATGTTCAACACTGCCCAGGTCAGGTACTGAGAGACTGCCATGAGGTATAGGGAACCAAATTGTCGGGTAAGTGTTTAGCTTTTAAATGGCTGTTTCATCTTCCAGTTCAGCCTATAGTTTCATTAGCATACCAACCACAATACAATGTATCTCTTTGTAGATCCCATCTCCATGTTAGACATCCAGTTGGTAAAGCTAGTCTCCCCAGTCCTTAGGGCTGTCACATCACTGAAGCTTCATTTACTGCTTTGCAGTAGAAGCTTTTTAATCTCCTGCAAATCCCTTGTATCAATTCTTATAAATCTTCATTTATGGAGCTGTTAGCATTTTCGAAAGTGCTTGATTTCCTTTTATCAAGTAAGCATCTGGCACTTTTTATTTATTTATCATTGTCTGCCCCCACTATCGAAATACAAATTCTCTCAAGGGTAGCAGGATTTCAATAATTGAAATAATCAGATATAATATTAGTGTAGTAGCAATAGGAATAGTAGTAAATCAGAAAGTTCTCAATAAAGGTTTAAGGAAATAAAACTGAGTCCAACTATGTTACCAAATGGGCCAAGAAGTTGTCTCTGTTGTTAGCACTATTATATATTACTATTACTATTATTATTATTATTATTATTATGTGTTCAAGATAGGGTTTCACTACAGCCCTTGGTTGTCCTGAACTTGCTCTGTAGAGCACGCTGGCCTTGAACTCAGAGACCTGTCCTCTGAGTGCTGTTGGACTAAAGGTGTGCACCACTAGCCCCATCTTGTGATGGTCTAATGGAAATGAACTGAAAGTAAAGCAGTTGTACTTCTTATTCAATTGGGAAAAGCCACTATGCGTTTCACTTAATAGCTATATGGAAATGAAAACCGTATAGTCTAAAGAAAAGGAAGAGCATCAGGATAAAACTCTTTACTACCAAGGAAAACTTCTATAAGTAAGCTTAGACGGATTGCCTGAAATGTAAAGAAAAGTTAAAAATGTTACAAGATGCAGAACCTTAAGAACAGAGTCCCAAAGTACATGGAAAAACCAGGTCTTGACTTAAACACCACTACTCAAGACGTACTTACTTGTCAATATGCTAGAAAGTAGTTATGTCTGGTAAAATAACACTCTAACAATTAGATTTCATCAATACTGTTAAAAACAGAAATAAGCTAAAATTGAATGGAAAATGGTAATCATTAAAAAATCCTTGAGTTAGATATAGAAATTAAAAGCCCAGAGGTAAAGCCACTACTTTGCATTGCCATCCCCAAAATTTAAAACCCACGATAGCAGGTATTGGAATGAAAATTAACCTTATGATCGCAAGGAATATACTACATAACAAGTGAAATTTGAATGGCTTTAGTATGTTTTCCAGCATGTCGAGCAGATCTAATTGAAGTAAAACAGCACAAACAACTGACTAACCAGATAAAACCTCCTTTATTGATTCTGGGACTGAGACTTGCCTCCTTCCATCATTGGCAAGAAACAAGTCTTTGCTGGGGCTTTTTCTTTAGTCCAGCTGTGGTGACACAGGCCTGTGAACTCAAAGGCCAGAGGCTTCTATAGGTGGATCTCTGTGAGTTTATTCAGCTCCACCATGCCAGCAAGTTCCCAGGACAGCTAGTTACATAGAAAAACCTATTCTAATTTTCTTTGGATTTTTTATGTTTTATGTGTACAGGTATTTTGGTTTGTATGTACATCTGTGTACCAGCACATCTGTGTACCACACATGCATGCTTAGCATGTAGAGGCCAGGAATAGGATATCGGAATCTCTGGCAATAAAGTTGCAGAGGTTGTGACATGGTGCTTGCATGGAACTCAAGGCCTTCTGAAGAGTGTCAGTGTTCTTACCAGCAAGCCATCTTCAGCCCATCTTTGCTAGCTTGTAAAATAGTTCCTATTAGTAAAGTATAATAGTGAGCTTTTAGCGTGCTTAAGGAAACAGAACAAGATAACATAAAGATCTCAATAGACAGTTTATAGTAGTCTTCTCAGTGAGAGAAGGAAAAACAATTTTTTTTCTTTTTTTTTTTTTCGAGTTGTAACTTAACCTAGGGCCTTGCGCCTAGTAAGCTTTCAAATACTGAGCTAAATCCCCAACCCCAGGAAAACCAATTTTTGATGGATGATAATCTATAAAAGTTTTTATATGATTTATTTTATTACAAAATAATTCCAAGAGTGTTTGTTAACACAAATTTTGATAAAAAAGAATATCTAAACTTCAGAAAAATCTATTCACAACCAAAATAAACAAATATAAAATAAAAATATACATCTCTCTATACATTTGTAAGAACAAGTGCATTTTTACGAAGAAGTTTGAAGATATTTATTTATTTACAATCTTTACATTAATGGCTAAGAAGATAATCAGTTAAATATGTAACTTAAACTTCAAGATCTGTAATAAGTCTTTGTTTTGTATCGGAATTCATTCACAAGATGTTATGAGAATCCCAAGATAGAGAGAAATAGCATAATGTTTAACAAACTGATAGGCACCACTCTTGCCTTTTAAATCAGCATTGGGAGAGGAAGAGGTAGCAGGAAACCCATGAGTTCAAGGTCAGCCTGATCACACCCAGAAAAATTATCAACATATAGATCAAGCCTCAAAAAAAAAAAAAAAAAAAAGAAACTGTATCAATAGGTGAGCTTGAAAGTGTGTTTAAAAATTTCTGCCATTTTAAGCAAAATACACAAAAAGAATTAACTGAAATTATGTAGATAATAAATTAATGATGTTAGGCTAAATTAATTTTCAAATGGAACTGATGAATTGATAAAACATTAAATGATACAAATTGTTACTTTGGGAGCGCAACTTGTTTTCAAAGAATATAAAATATAACCCCATCATTTGATGGCTTTAGATTAGAAAAGCCTGGTGCCACCATAATAAAGCCTCAGAGGGAAAATCAACTTATTTATAACTTTTGAAAATTAAATGTATTAATATCACATCAGCCTTATGGGGAGGCTAAATGAGAAAGGACCCTGCTCAAGAACCGAGCAAACCGAAGGCATACATTAAAGGTATCTACAGTCAAACCAATTAAAAAGAGACTATGTATCTGAAGAAGTCCAATAGGACTATTCAGAAGTAATTTTATATTTTTTTCGGGAAATAACTAGAAGGTTTTAAATTAAAAAACAGACCAATGATAAAGAACAGTGGAAAGTTATTGATTACCAAGACTATAAAAATTATGAAGCAAACAAAACAGAAGAAAAGAAAGGTAGATGTTTATACCATTTGACATGTAATATTCCAAGGCGAGGACAGCAGAGAAAATTACCACCATTCCAAGAAAAAGCAAGAATAGATCATGAAATAAAGTCTTCCTCCAGCCCAGTGAGAAGAAAAAGCACAAGATAGTCAACCTGACACAAGTGAGAGAGTAAGGATTCCACTGTCCCAAGTTGGTTGAGAACTAGATTGTATAACTTTTTATTTCTTAGAAAATAATTAAACTCTTAACTCAAACTACTGGAGAGCAACCCTGAAGAACTTTGAACCTAGGAAATTCCGTCTGTCTTGAACCAGGTCAAAATGTAGCCTGTTATGAGAGCAGGAATCTATTTTGTTATACAATTTAAAACAGCAAAACACTATCATTTCTATTAGTGGAGGACACTTAAAAACGCAAAGAAAATAAATCTAATGACCACTGAAGTAGATTCAGGTTCCGGTTCTTCAACTGAATTCAGAGAAGGCTTGCTTATAAACAACATGAAGACTCAAACAATTTAATTTCAAGCTCACCAGATATAGTACCTACTGGCCCATAGATCAGCAAATTCAAAGAACACACATGCACATCATCTTTGGTTATGTCCTGGCAAGGAGTTTTACTGATTTAAGCGGTTAATATACTGTCTGGGTTAGAAGTATCGCTAGGAAGTCATGATTGAAGTGATGCCCTGTTGAGCAGGAAGACTACAAGACAGACCAGGTCGTGGAAAATCATGGATAAATCAATGTCTCAGTAATAACTCTCATTTAATTTTAAAATATTACCTAATTTATACAGTTATTAAACCTTGTCTATAGCTTTTAGTAGTAGAAGGTTTACTTGATAAAATTAATAGTTCTAAAAAGACGTCAAGAAATAATGCACTGTTGCAAATTATATATCTTGAAAGCTTTCAAATTATATACTTTAATTGTTACAAAGATTCCAGAGGATCTATAACCATAAGATGGTATTGAGCCAAGGAGAGATGTTTTATAATAAGACACTGATGCCCAGAGGTCCCTGAAAGTCAACTCATAACACAACCATCTGAATAGGATCTGATGCCTTCTGTGTGTCTGAAGAAAAAAAGAATAGAGGTCTGAAAAGATCAAAATCTCTTTTTAAAGCCATACAATTTAGATACTTTCAGAATTAATTATTGTGGTATTAGCCACAATATAAAACAAAAAAGTGTCTCAGTTGTTTTAGCATAAATCTATACCAATAGAACAGTTAGAGAGAGTGGGCACCATTTAGTAATTTTGAATATATCACAGTCTAATAACAAAAGTACATATGATAATGATGTTACCTAGGCTTGTTTTGCTTGACACAGGGTTCATTACCAGGAATTTTAATCAGATGTTCTGTTTTTTCCCATGTTAATTTATAGGTGTGAGCCATTGACACCCAGCTTTGATCATCGACTTTACATTTCTTTCAAGTCTAAAAGTTTAGTGTTTTGACTGTTTTGTTCAAATTTTATCTCAATATCCTGCTTATACGAAGACTAGGTGCTATACATATATGGTACTTCTATCAACAAATCATGTTTTCTTCCGTTAACTGTTTATTCCTGATTTCATTATGTCACTTTCATAAGTTTAAAGCAAAACACTTCAGATATTTTAAATATTTAATAATCAAATAGTATTTATATTAAGCCAGCTAATCTATCTTCTTTGAAAAAAAATCAAACAATCTTGCATACAGTATTAAAATCATTCACATGTTCTAATGAAACAGCTGAT
Source organism: Rattus rattus (assembly GCF_011064425.1). Classification (NCBI taxonomy): domain Eukaryota; kingdom Metazoa; phylum Chordata; class Mammalia; order Rodentia; family Muridae; genus Rattus; species Rattus rattus. Next base: position 109,788,623 of record NC_046172.1, read on the forward strand.
CTATTTTAGCAAAATATAAGCTTTTGTAAGATTTTCATTTCATTTAACAAATTGTTTATCAATGGAAGTTATTCAGGCTTTCATCTGTTTATTCATTCATCATTCACACCCCTGATGGGTAGCCCCTCCATCCACCCTCAACCCTCCTCTCCTTACCTCCCTCATACCTCCTTCCCCTTCAAGAGAGAAGACCCCCGTGGAAAACAAACCCACCCTGGAATACCATGCAGGACTGAGCATGTATCCTCTCCCACTGAGGCCAGAAGGCATTTGTTGAAAGTAAAATGAATCCAAGATGCAAAATAGAGCTGAGAGGTCAGCCAATTGTTAGAATTCACACAGAAGGCAAGGATATCACAATGAAATAAATTGAACCCTGTCGTTTTTTGCTTTCTCAGTTCTGAGTCAACATTTTGCTTGCATTGGTATTGCTTGGGCCTCACATCCAGAGGTTTTGAACTGGAGTGAAACCGTGAGCAGTCATGTGGTGGATTTAAACATATCCTAGCAGCATGCCTCAACTGCTGAGTCATCTCCAGTCTCTGTTCTTTCATTTTGCTGAAAAGATCAGACATTTCAAAGAGTGTTGGCCTGTATGTCTGATGCCCATAATGTCACGGATTTCAAAACTTGGATTATGAACAAAGTCATTGTTACTTGACGGAAACTGAAACTTGAGCTTAAAAGAGCAGTAAGTTTCAATGGTTTGTTTCTTTCAGAAAAAGAATTAATATTTTGTACCACTGCTTTATAAATGTTTAATTCTCCAAACCCATCTTCCTTCCAAACCTGATCTAAAGTATCTGTGATTTAGTTCAAAATTGAATTAATTGAATCTTTTCGATTTAAAATATGAACCAAAATTATTTCATTTAACCACTTTTTCTTCTGTCAGATTTTTTTCTTTTTCAGATACAGTCAGACCTGACTGTCCTGAATTCACTTGTAAATTAGAGATCCACCTGCTTTCAGTTTTCCTGAGTCCCGGATTAAAGTTGAGAAACAATGAATCAAACCTAATATCTTTAATAGAAACTCACCTCTTTCGAAGTAAGCAACTTTCATTTGTATCTATAGTAAATTTCTGATATTATTTTACTATTTATGTTCATTTTTGTATCCTCCCATCAGCTGTACCACTATGTAGCTCTGGCTGTCTTGAACCCACTATAATTGTGGTTTTTACTGAATTAGATGTAATGCTTTCAAATGTTACCGAAAGGGCCATTTTATCAGTTTAATTCTACCTTTCTTGAAAGTCATCCCAGTCATCTCATCATTGGATTCAATTTTTCAATTATAAAAGAGACTGAGAGATGGCCCATTAGATACCATTGGTTTCATAGAACCGTTTGATTCATGATTGATAGCTCCATAACCACCAATCTGTTTCAAACAACCTAATGTCTTCTTCAAGGCTCTTAAATGGATATTCATCAGCAAAAAGATAATAATTAATCAAAGAAAAGATTTAGTAAGAATAAAGCTGATTTAGGAACAGTATATTTAATTTTAAGTACTAATAAAATCAATCAAATATTGTTAAAGACTTTTTCAAAGATGGTTTGAATCAACATTCAGAATTGAAAGAGAGGATAGACTATCCTCTTTTTCTAAACAAACACAATGAAAAGACCAATTAATCATCGATATTTTAAACACAAATGCTTATCGAAAACAGACATTGATCAAGGAAAAGACAAACAAGATTGTCATTAATATCCAATGTCACATCTAACTTGAGCATATTTTAAGTTCATGCTATTTTCACTTTGAGAAATATAAGCGATGAGATTAGTCATCATCAATACCTTCAACTATAGATTGTCACCAACCAACTTTAACATTAGAAGCACTCAAAAAGAAATCTCCAGATTATGTCTCATAAAACTAACTAGAAATAATATTGTCATGTAAATGATATGTGAAGGGATGGCCTCCATTCAGATGTCTTCTGTTGATATGTCTGTTTCTTTCTCCATTTCTTCCTTTCTCTCTCTTTACAGCTTTTTATTTTTAAAAAGATGCATTTATTTACTTTATTTATAGGAGGGTTTTGTGTCACCTTTCTTCTTGGAGGCCATAAAACGATCCCTGCAGCTGGAGTTCTACCCTAAGAGAAATGATTCTTCCCAGATGATCATTTTATGAATAAAGCACTGAGGTTGAAGGCTTAAGTTTGCTGCCCTGAACAAGTGGCAAAGACAGAAGCTACTATTGAGGAATAGAGGAATAAAAGGAATTACCTTTACAATCATTAAACCCTAGAGTTAAGAGATGACAGCTAACTACACCAGTTAGCTCTCTTTTCAGAGACTGGTCACTCAGCAACCCACAGTCTGTAGGACCTGAATTCTCGCAATCTGACACTGTCTCTACCAATGGGTACTAGACATCAGCCGAAGTGACAGTATAATATAAGCAGGTAACCCATTAATAAAAGAAAATGTTTCAAACATTACTAATGTTAATTTTATGACTTAATCTGTTTTTAATAATTTCATTCATTGGTTTTATCAATTGTTACATTTTAAAAATATGATAATTCTGATATTCTATTTGTCTTATGATATACTTTTAGCTGTAAGAGACAATCAAAACAAATAAACAAACAAACACTGAAGAGGTAATTTTTGATAAAGGTCCTGAAGTCTAATAGCTTTTGATATACACTTGTTTAAATAAGGTCAAGTTCGTCCTAGTTCAAAAAAAGAAAACAATTATACAGTTGGATAAGTTTTAATTCTATCTTCTATATCATGTATGTTGACAGGTATAAGCTAAATCTGGATGGTATTGTTATGGATCAACTTTATAAGAATGGTATAATGGTGATGCTGCTACCCATATGATCTGTTAAAATTCTGATCTGTTTATCTAAATCATGATTCAAAGGTTTTATAAAGATAAAAATTTAATTTATATGAAAAGGTTTGAAAATTACTAACATGTGAGTTCCTATAACACAATAAAATGATAAAGAAAACCTCATTTTTAAAAATCATCAGATTAATATTTATTTAAGAAATTTATACCCAAGGTTAAAAGAAACACTACACTTAATTGATATATCTTAAGATATTAAATCTTAATTCTGCCAGATGACAAACTTTGAAACAAGCCACCATGTAGCTGAGGGTGGTCAACACCTGCCATGAGAGAAAGCCATCGCTAGCTCAGTGACTGTAAACTGCAGGCTGGATGGCTACAGACCCAAAGTAACTAAACTTGACTGTCAAAACAAAAAGTCAAGAAAGTGACCTTAATAAATTGTTATAATCCAGATTGAAAAGCCAGCCCAATGTTATCAGAGGTCTAGCAGCTGATGGGAACCGACACAGGATTCAACATTAAGTTGAGCCACCTTCAGAAGAGGGAGAAGACTGTAGAGTCAAGTTTATATTATCTGTGAGAACATGGACCACAGAATCAATTCAAGTGGTGGTCGAAATGAATTAAATTGAAAATAACCCAGGCCTGGGTATGTGGGTCTTGCTCTAATCCCTCTGCATTATTGGAGTTATTATCTCAGATTGTGGCTCTGAGTGCAGAAAATCTCTTTGATTTTCATGAGACCCTTTATCCCCTGAAAGTGGGTTGTTTATTCACTTTTAGAGTTTGTCTCATTCATGTATCTTAATAAGTTTGTCTAGTTATGTTTGAATGCATTTTTCTAGAAGTAAAATTACAGGAGAGATGATATAAATCTAGGTCAAAGTAGAATAAAAAAAAAAAAGATCAATAAGAGAAGTTCCATGCTAAGAGCACCCAAATCAGTTTCTCCAGAGGCTTTACAGTTCAATTTGAAAACCACATGGTGGCCTAAACCATCTGTAAAGGATCTTGATGCTCTCCTTCCAGGGTCTGAAGACAGCTACAGGTAATTTTATATGTAATAAATAAACAACCAAAAAAGATTATCAAAAAGATTAAATTTTGAAATTTGTCAGCCACAAGCTAAAAGGCAAACAGTCTATGTAGTCCTAGGTAGGCGGACTTAATTTGACAATTTCTAAAATATAAGGCAAAAATACAACAAGCTTGAAATTAGTAGAAAATAGCAGTCATAGAACAAACAATAAAGCCTTAATCTCACCAGTTGTGAAAAGCACCCATTTTATTATCCGCTTACCCTATGAACAGAAAATGATTAATGTGTTAGAAGGTTCTTTTGACATGGTATGGCTACTGAACTTTTGGTGATTTACTACAAATGAATAAAGATCGTAATCAAGTTCTTCAAATCTATGTGCTGAATTTGTTTTTCCAAAAGCTGTCTTTGCTTGTTGGACCTGCTTAGCTTGAATTAAATGTACCTGGTTTATTTGCATTGGTCTTACCAAATGGATGACATTGTTTGAGGCTATTAAAATCTTTAGTCATGACACTTTTGAGTTAGTCTTAGTAGTTGTATTCTTAGTAGTAGCTGTCAGACTTTTGGACCTTCTAGGACAAGAGAAGCGCTGAGATAGTACTAGAAGGCGGCTTACATCGTAGATTGAATAGATCCCAAGGAAGCCTAATAGCAATCCTACAAATCAAATCAGTATATAGCATAGGAAGATTATGAAAATGGTATTAAAACATTGCTTGTAAGTGCCCCATATCTGGAAGCCCTGATATGTGTGCTTATGGTAAAGAGATACTGAAGCAGGCCTCACTTGAATTGTAGCCTCAGATTGGCTAGTCGAATAATAGCTTTTCTGCAAATATGCATCCTGCCCTGCCCTTCCACATTTTGGACTCCAGGTAGTCACCTGTGGTTTACCCAGATCTTTTTCTGTATGCCAGGCATCCAAAACTTCACAGCCTTCCACGAAAGTGAGGCTTCCCATCGAACCATCTTCCTCCAAGTTCAAGCCTTTATATTTATGATCAAGCTTTATTTATGAGTGCCAAAACAATTAAAAGTAGAACAACCATTCTCATTTAACAGGCAGTAAAACTGACACCCATGCTGCACATAGAAGGGTGAATTTGAAACCCTATTTCACACAATAGTAAACAATTTAATTCAAGATATATCAAGGACTATCTTATGTTAAACTATAAAACTCTCAAAATCAAAACAAATTCTATTCTATGGGAGTTAGGCAACGACTTACTTTTTTGGGCAGTGGGAGAGAGGCGAAGACTTCATGACTATGACTTTAAACTCACAGATATCAACTATTTCAGTTGTATTTGCACTGCACTGTGTAAAAATGAGTCTCATAGATCCAAAGCATAAGCAAACAACAATGACAAAGAATTCCTAAAGATGCTTTAAACACTAAATGATGGACGTATTAAAAAGGAGCCAATTCCACCCCAAATATCCAGAAAATGTTACAAGCTTAACAAAACTTTACAAACTACCATATAAGCAATAATGAAGAAACCAAAATTCTACTAATAAATGAATTAAAATACCACCAATGGAATAGTGTCTAGCCATGGAAGGAATGAAGAAGTGAAACATGCTACAAGATAGATGTTATACCAAATAAAATAAATACTCAAAGAGTACGTGTTTATGATTTTATTTATATGAAATTTTAAAAATGGGGGAAATTCATAAGAGATTAAAGCTTTCTAAGTGATGACTGAACACAGTCATTGTATAGATGGACGTAAGATCCTTTTTACCGATTAATGCAAATGGTATAAAATTGCATAGAATGATGACTGCACAGCTCTGTGTAAATGTAAATAAAACCACTTAACTCAGCACTCTTTAAAAGGAAAAATACTGATGACACTTGTCCTCACTGAAGTTGTCTCCCATCAGCATAATTCCAAAAGTCAAACTATCATTCTTTTCAAATAGCAAATATGAAGTGCAATCAGATACATTTTCTATTTATTCTATCTTTTGTAGGTTTTTGTGTAGGTGTGTGTGTGTGCATACTATGGTGAACATGTGTCAAAGAATAACTCTAGATTGAATCTCTCTTTTTCTCTTTATAAGGATTCCAGAAATCAATGGATTTCAGGTGATCAGATTTGCGCTGTTGGGTACAAGTATCTCTATCCACTGACCCACTTTTACATATATTTTAAATGGTCTTACCAGTTAAACTGGAAAATGTTATTTGAGATGTTGCTTGCTGCGAAAATAATTTGATATTGTAGTAACATGGAAACATGGATTAATGGATGAATTTAGAAGTTGGTATAAATTATCTAAAGAATGGCCTTTCTTTCCAGCCCTCTCGCTGATTGGTCCATCTAAGTTTTATCGAAATGCAGGGGTACTTAGGCTCCTTGTCTGTCTTGTTGATCGCTGACTGGATAAATTAAGGTATAAAGAAGAAATAATTATTAATGTCATATTACAATATGAAAATTTCGGAGGTTTGCAATATTCACATTAGTATTCTGTATGTCTAGGCACAACATGGGACAAATGGATTACAAGAACTTACATTGGGATGCATTTCTTACTCTAGATGTTTACAGCATTGTCCTATATTATTTTAGGTCATTCTAATAGCAGATATACAAAAAAATGTATGCACTAAAAGCCAAATATGAAAGGAATAACTTGATTTTGGATTATCCGTCCATCTGCTGGACCACATATTCACGAGTAAACTTTATATAAAGAAGCCAGAGGAAAAAATATGGCAAACTCAGAAAACTAAATTTATAGTCAAATGTCTGCTTAGTAACTAAAAAACAGTACTATTATCCAGTGAAAAAAATCTGTTTCTGTAAGGAAGATTCAGTAACATCAACTTTAAATATAACCTATGAGATTCAAAGCACTAGGATGATGCTTGGAACATAATAATTAAATGTGACTGCAGTCTCCAAGTGCCTTAGTGTCAGTAATATATTAAAAAAAATAGCCACGAATATAAAAACCACTAGTGATTCAGCTTCAATGACTACAAAGGAATATCTCAAGCACATGCCAATCAACCCAAACAACAGTCAAAAGTTTTTCCCTTTGAGTATAAGAATAATAAAACCTGTCGAAAACACAGATGGCTCAGCACTTAAGAACATTCAATGCTTTGCAGAAAAGCCAGAGCGAATCCCAGAATCCATGTAGGCCGGTCATTAACTGCCTGTAGCCCCACAGTATACTCTATACAGGTATATAGCACATGTTGACAAGTGCATGCACACACACACATATATCTGGGTTAAAAGCAGTATAACATTAAATTTATTTTTTCTTTTTTGTTTTTTTAAATTACTTTTATTTTTTTTTTATGAGTACACTGCAGCTGTCTTCAGACACCAGAAGAGGGTGCAGATCTCATTCAGATGGTTGTGAGCCACCATGGTTACTGAGAATTGAACTCAGGACCTCTGGAAGAGCATCTAAGCGCTCTTAACCACTGAGCCATCTCTCTGGCTTTAACTTTAGTTCTTTTTTATTTTTTCCAGAGCTGGGGACCCGGGCAGGGCACTTAGGGCCTGAGCAAGGGCACCACTGAGGCTAAATCCCCAACCCTGTAACTTTAGTTCTTAACACACAGAGACATAAAGTTAAAAAAGGTTAACAAACCTTTTTAACTTTGGTTCTAACACACACACACACACACACACACACACACACAAAGAATAATAAAATTTTAATTTTATTTCTTATCAAAAAAGGAAACATTTTCATCATATTTAATAGATTTTAAGACCAGATAGGAAAGTTCCTCCTCCCTCCTTTTTTGAGACAAAAAGCCTGGCTGTTCTGGAACCACTACGTATATCAGGGCTCTTCAAACTCAGAGATCTGCCTGCCTTTGCCCACGGAAGGAGTACATAGCACCTCACCCAGTCCAGGCACTTACAAGACAAATGCTAAAAATACAAACCTGTTTAATACTTACTTTTTGTTCAGGAGGCAATCCTTCTAGTTCTTTAGGCTTTATAAATGTAACGATGTTCTAACTACATCTGTTTTCTCCTTGAGGTCAAAAATTGTAGTCTGCATTTTGGGCAACGATAAATTCCTTTTTTCTGTTTATAAAAAAATAGAAATAATATTAAAATACATTTTCTTTTTCTTTTCTAAGGAAGAGTCTCACTATATAGTCCCAGTTGCTCTTAAAAAAATCTGCATGTGGTACACTTTGTTGGTCTCTTGTGATCCTCCTGTTTCTGCCGTGCAAGTGCTAGGATTATAGATATGTACCACTATGGTCTAGAGACACTAACGACCACCTGCCTCAAACACTGAGACCTGCTCTTGTCAAATTATCTCCGTAATTTAAAAACTGGTGTCAGCATGTAAAAGAATGCAAATAGATTCATATTTATTACCCTGCACAAAAAAAGTCCAAGTGGATCAAACATCTCAATGAAAAACTGGATTACACTAAATTTAATAGAACACAGAAAGTGGGAAGGCGAACTCATTGGTGAGACAACTTCTTGCCCTCAGGGCTAAGATCAACAACGATAAAAGGGACCTCCATGAAACTGCAATGCATCTCTACGAAAGGGACACTGTCAATAGGACTAAACAGCAGCCTACAGATTGGGAAAGGATCTCACCAACTCTACATCCGACAGAGGCTATATCCAAATTTACAAAGAACTCAGGAAGTTAGCACTAACAACCAAATAACCCAATTAAAAATGGGGCAGAGCACATGAGAATTCTCAACAGAATTGCCAAATGGCGTACAAGCACTTCAAGAAAATGTTCAAAGTCCGTGGTCATCAGGGAATTGCAGAGCAAAACTGGAGGCTCCTTACACCCATCAGAGCAGCCAAATATCAAACTCAAGAGACGGAAGATGCTTTTGGCGAGAGCATGTGGAGAAGGGAACTCCTCCATTGCTGGTGGGAACGCAAACTATTCAACTACTTTGGACATCAATTTGGTGCTTCTCAGAAAACTGGGAATACTTCTACCTCACAACTCAGCTATACCACCCTGGGCATATACCAAAAAAAAAAAGATGGTTCCCATCCCACAAAGACATTTATCTCCCTGTGTTCCTAGCAGCTTTATTCATAACAGCCAGAAACTGAAACAACTAGATGTCCCTCATTGAAAATGGATAAAGAAAATGGATCTGATATAATGGAATGTTATGCAGTTATTAAAACAAAGACATCCTGAATTTTGTAGGCAATGGATAGAACTTGAGAATATCATCCTGAATGCAGTAACCTAGCCACAAAGGGCACATACACATGATGTGTACTCACTTGTAGTAGATGTTAGCCAGAAAAGTACAGGCTACTCATGCTCCACTCCACAGATCAAAGAAATTAAACAAAAGGGGCAGACTTTCAGAGGGAAGCTTGAATCCCCACTTAGGAAAATAAAATAGTCATAGAGGAAGATGGAGAGGGAATCTGGGAAAAGACATAGGGAGGAGAAATGGGGTGGTTTTAGATCGGGTGGGGAGAGACGAAGTGGATGGCCAGCTGGGGATGGCCATTGAGAATGAATGAAATCTGTAGCTGGTGGGAGAGGACTGGGGCCATTTCAGGACTTGCTAGACTTCGGGATGGGGAAGCTCCCAGAATCTATGGGGATAACCTTCTTAGCTGAGCCTCAACACTGGGGATATGGAACCTGGGCCACTTCCTGTCAGGCAGGAACCCCAGGGGCGAGGGACGCCCAACTTGAAGCCACAAAAACTTTTTGACCAAAATTCACCCTGCTTACAAGAAATGCAGGGATGAGGAATGGGGCAGAGACTGAGGGAATGTCCAAACAATAACCAACCCAACTAGAGAGCCACCCCATGGGCAAGCACCAATCCTAACACTATGAATGATTCTGTTACAGACAGGAGTCTAACATGGCGCACAGCCTCTGAAACTCACCCAGCCTTTGACTCGGGACAGATGCGAACCGCACAACCAAGCAATTGAGGGCCTAAAGGGATGAATCCCTGGGAAGACCAACCGCAGAATCCAACTTCAGCTGGTTGCCAGGGGGCTCTCAGGGCCAGACCACCAACCAAAAGGCATACAGAGGCTGGTTCAACCTCCCTAGCACATATATGAAAATGCAGCTTGGTCTATGGGGACCCAAACAACTGGAGCAGGGGCTATTCCTGAAGCTGTGGCCTGTCTTATTGGGGTGTGTTCCTCCTAACTTCGGCTACCTTGTCTCTGTCCTCCAGCCCAGTTGAAGAGCGCCTAGCCCTGCAGAGGGGTTGAAGTGTGCCCAGGTGGGGGAAAAGTGGGGTGTCATCCACTTTCTCAGGGAGGGAGCAGTGGAATGTAAAGTGAACAAAAAAAATTAAAGCCCTTTTACTTCACTATCTCCCAACATGACAGATAATGCCATAATATCCCTTTCCTTTTCATTTTTTGGTGCTGGGAATCCTTGGGCCTTATGTACATAAGGCTAACTGAGTCGATTCATTCACTCACTTGTTTTTGAAGGACTGGAGATGTAATTTCAAGGCCAGGCTTCGAGCAGTGTATTCCACCTTTTGAAACAACTTTGATGATTATAAATTTGATAAAAACTACCAAGCATCACAGTTACAACAACAAATTACATTTTATTTTTGCTCCTTAGAAAGGTAAATGTTTTACTTTTTGATATCTTCGTTGTTTAACAGGTTGGTAAAAGCAAATTAACATTTAAAAACAAACAAAAGAAGCTAAATTGAACATGGTGCATGCCTTTAACCCAAACAGGAGGTTAAGAGGCAGGCAGAACCCTCAGTTTGAGCCAGCTGGGTCACCATAGCAAGTTCAGGAACATGATAAGATCCCTATTTCAAACAAATAATCAAAGAAACCCAAACAGAGAAAACTTCAAAAACCCCAAAAAAACTAAAAACATAAAACCTAATTAGGAAACTCTTAAGAAAGGTTATAGAAATGAATTTAAATGAATCTGTCACCAAGATGTTCTAGTTGCATTATCCATTATTGAAACCTACACTTACAGAGTGGGCAGTGGTGCTTTAAATTTAGAAGTGCAACTAAGAAGGTAATTTGTTATTTTACTTTTCGTGGGTCTAAATTCAAGCTTGAACACATAGCAATAGATGTTATGGGGCTGAGCTGCATGCATATGGACACATAAAAGAACTCTTTCCAATTTACTGTTTAATAATCGCTGACTAAGTCTCAGCCATATTCTTACTTTGCTGATACAAAAACAGAACTTCGAGAAAAAACCCTAAGTCACTTGTTTATAACCATTTACTGTTCTTTCCTATCTGTTAATTGGAGTATTTATATATTCTCATTGACTACACATATTATATATATATGATTTTGTGCACAATAAGTGTAAATTATTATTTCTCTATAAATCTGTGTATCCACAGGCATATAATTGTTTCTTTATAAACATATAATCATCAGGAAAACCAAACAAAGTAGTGTACACAAAATTATTTAGTACAATTTCACAGGTACTGGCAAATAATAAATATAATTTCTTCATGATGTTCAAAGTGACATACATAATAAAGGTAATGTTTCTGTTTTATATAATACTGTACTATTTTATCTAATATTCGCTGATGTCTCGAATACTAGGAACCTGGAAAGCTTTCATGTCTGGTACAAATCACAGATCCTCTTGGCAATACTCACTTCTTTCACAGAGGCCAGAACAGAGCTTCCACTACATGCTTCCCTGTAAAAGTATCACAAAAGGGCTCTGATTGCTTATCAGCCACCACTGGTCAGTCCTGAGATCATATATACATACAGATAGCGTTACACACCGGACTGAGCAGGTTATCTATAGAGGTGCACATGTGTCTGTGTATGTTTGGTGTATGTAACAATCAAAGAAAAAGCTATGAAGTTGAGAGAGACAGTGAAAGGGAGGGTATATGGGAGGTGTTGGAGAGAGGAAAAGGGGTGAAATAATATTAAGAATTTCAAAAATCACCATTATACATTTAAAACCACTACTTGTTCATATTTTTATTATCTCGAAATAACAAATTCCTTCCTTCCCCAAAAGTCTCTGTAACAAAACAGACTTGTGGTTGCTCTTTGCTCCCTCTTTCTTACACGTTAATATGAGCTACTTATGATGCTCATAAATTTAAAAATTTATCTTTGTGTTTTCATGCACTCTAATCACTTTCATCATATGATTTAAAAGCCACCGGGCTTTGAGGCAATCCCTGTTTCTCATCTCTACTATGATCCTTTCCAAAGGCTGTCAGGAGACCTTAAAGGCATTTTGCATTTTACTTGCTTCCCACGAACACTCAGAATTTGATTCTGACTTACAAGAGCCTACTTAATCTGGTTTGCCTTCCATTGCCTTTCAATCACTGCACTTTTCTGTTAGCTTCTTTCTGTGCTGCAGTCACACTAACACCCTTGCTATTCCTCTAACATCCCAAGTATATGCTCACCTCACTATCTAACCCACTTAAAATGTTCCTACTGTTTGGAATATTCTCTTTCTGATGTATAATACATCCCTTATACCCTATGGAAGCCTCTTTGATCAACTCATAAAAGGAGAACCTATTTATGGTAGATATGCTTAGCTCAGGGTGGCACTATTAAGAGGTGGCTTCTTATTGAAGGGAGTTTATTACTCTGGGGTGAGGACTTTGAGAGACCCTCATTCTAGCTGCCTAAAATGGTCATCTCCTGTTTGCCTTTAGACAAGATATTAAACTTTCAGCTCTCTCAACACCATGCTTCCTGCCTTGATGATAATGGGGTGAACCTCCTGAACCTGTAAAGGTGTCTGATTAAAATATTATGATCATGGTTTCTCTTCATATGTAAGGAAATCCCAGATTGAACAGGTACCAAGAGTGGAAGGAATACATGTCAGCACTGAGCACAATCAACAGAGTTTAAAATGTCTACAGCTTTATTAAGAACATTTTCCCAGAGGGCCTGGGCTTGGAGATATTGATATATTCAAATTAACTAAATTAAATTTTGTACATCTTTATTGTGTAATAATGTGTGTGTGTGTCTGTGTATGTGTGTGTGTGTGTATGTGTATGTATGTTTAAAGGTACTAAGGTTGAGGGAAGACAGAAATAACATGATGTGATACCAAGAAAGAGTGATTTGTTCCAAAGGTTGTAAATAAAGAAACAAACAAAAGACAAAACAGAGCACAAGAGCTTCCTAGCTAAAATTTTGACAAGCATATAATACAGTTTGATGGATTTGAGGGTTTTCAAATGTAATAACTATGTGGAATTCCTACCTTTTTAACCTACCATTGTGGATTTTTAGCACCAAGTTTGAGCTCTGAATCAGTACATAAGCATCATTTATTTAGAATAAGTATTGAAAATTAAATTATTGCTTCAAAGTTTTACCCTTCTATAAATAGAATAATCATACTCATTTCATGGGATGTCTGTTAAAATAATAAGACGCTTTAGTAACTCTAAGTTCAATTAATTATTAATAAGGTAAGTTCCAGTATAAGACTAAAACTTTATATTCAGTTTTGGTCTGATATAATGACTCAAACTGACAATACTTAGAAATGCAATGCAGCCTTATCAAAGATTTTCCTCTTTCACTGCTGAATATCTTCTATGTCTTGGGTATTCTAAACTTGTGAATGGAGCCGTGGTAGGCAGTTTCTGAGTCTCAGGAAACACATGAATTCTTGTGTTGAAATCCTGAGCTCCAATGTAATAGCATTGGGAGACAGTATTTGGGCCGATAATTAGACCATGAAGGCAGAAACCCTTATAAATTAAGGATAGTGTCCTTATAAATGAGAGGGTTCTTTGCTGTAGACAGAATACAGTTGTGAAATCAGACTTTCAGTCTCTTGAACTGTGACCTGTAAATATTTATTGTTTGACCATTTTGAAACTATGACAGTGTGTTATAGATAGCTGCCTGTATAGACTAAGGGGCCTCACAGTTGTGCCCATGATCTCCACTGGATACTCTGAGTTTGTTATTCAGTAGAGTTACTTGGAGATTCGAAGCTTCTGCTATACTCACAGTTGATGTATCCCCCAGTGACATAAAGGAAGGGAAGGTCGGATAAGGCACACTAATTCAAATTCTGGAGGATACCAAGGCACCAACGTCTAACATTCTCTTAGAATGAGTGGTCATTAATTACCCCAAGATAATCACTGAAAATGAAGCGGAAACTGTCTGCCAGAAACAGGGTCCAACTAATAGTGAATTACAGATATGAAGAGAGGAGGTAGTGGGCAATGGAGAGATGTTCAAAGCATTATAGACTTGCATGAAAATAACTTTATGCAACCCAGTTTAATAAAATAAAAAAATTTCTATTATTTCTGTTTATGAAACCTGAACAAAAAATTTAGACTAGTCATGTGGCATAACGACTTTAATCTAATAGTATCGACCCAAGCTGAAGTGGAAGGATCTGTAATTCAAAGTAGCCCTAGTTTACATACTAAAGTTCCAGGACAGCCAGGACAACATATAGGGACCCTGTCTTAAAAAATTGTTTTAACTCCTAATTCTAAAAGTCCAGTCATTCCCACTTTTATCAGTATTTGAAAGGAAATTGTCTTGAGAGTCTTTTCGTTTTGTTGCTGGGTATGGAAGCCACTGTCTTCAATACTAGTGTTTGGGACCTGAGAATGAAAATTGGATCTCCTGTGAATTTGAGACCAGCAGGTCTGTAGAGTTCAAGGCCAGCCAGGCTACATAAATTGTGAGTTCCTTATTAACAGAGAATTGAGAGGGGAGAAGGAAAGAAAGAAAAATGAAAAGAGCAATACGTAACT